>NC_074679.1:18776429-18861429 GCF_029448725.1 Salvelinus fontinalis | reverse complement strand
GTTGTGAATTGATCCTAGTGAATTAAACAATAACTTCCCAAAACCACCCTCTAACTCCATCTTCTGTGATTTTGAAGAGCAACTTTCCCTTCAATTCCATAAACTCTTTCACTCTTACTTCATTATCCTTCTCTGCCCCTTCCTCCTTCATTATCCCTTCTCCCCCTTCCTCCTTCATTATCCCTATCTGCCCCTTCCTCCTTCATTATCCCTTCTCCCCATTCAACCTCATTATCCCTCTCTGCCCCTTCCTCCTTCATTATCCCTATCTGCCCCTTCCTCCTTCATTATCCCTTCTCCCCATTCAACCTCATTATCCCTCTCTGCCCCTTCCTCATTCATTATCCCTCTCTCCCCTTCCTCCTTCATTATCCCTTTCTGTCCCTTCCTCCTTCATTATCCCTCTCTCCCCCTTCCTCCTTCATTATCCCTCTCCCTGCCTTCCTCCTTCATTATCCCTCTCTGCCCCTTCCTCCTTCATTATCCCTTTTCTCCCTTCCTCCTTCATTATCCTTCTCTCCCCGTTCCTCCTTCATCCTCCTTACAAATCCCTCTCTTAAATCCTTTGTTACTATGGCGTTAGCTCTCTGTAGTGTTAGCTTTCTATGGCATTAGCTCTTTGTATTTTTAGCTCTCTATGGTGTTAGCTCTCTGTAGTGTTAGCTCTCTGTAGTGTTAGCTCTCTGTAGCGTTAGCTCTCTGTAGTGTTAGCTCTCTATGGCGTTAGCTCTCTGCAGTGTTAGCTCTCTATAGTGTTAACTCTCTTTAGCGTTAATTCTCTATGGCGTTAGCTCTCTGTAGTGTTAGCTCTCTATGGCATTAGCTATCTGTATTTTTAGCTCTCTATGGTGTTAGCTCTCTGTAGCGTTAGCTCTCTATAGTGTTAACTCTCTGTAGCGTTAGCTCTCTATAGTGTTAGCTCTTTGTGGCGTTAGCTCTCTGTAGTGTTATCTCTCTATGGCGTTAGCTCTCTGTGGCGTTAGCTCTCTGTAGTGTTAGCTCTCTGTATAGTTAGCTCTCTGTAGTGTTAGCTCTCTGTAGTGTTAGCTCTCTGTACTGTTAGCTCTCTATGGCGTTAGCTCTCTATGGCGTAAGCTCTCTGTGGCGTTAGCTCTCTGTAGTGTTAGCTCTCTATAGTGTTAGCTCTCTGTAGTGTTAGCTCTCTATAGTGTTAGCTCTTTATAGTGTTAGCTCTCTGTAGTGTTAGCTCTCTGTAGTGTTAGCTCTCTATGTTAACTCTCTGTGGCGTTAACTCTCTGTGCCTTTAGCCTGATTATTTAATGTATCTACTTAGTCCTAGAGGCCTAGCTAAGTGAGAAGCTGCATTGCACCCCCCCCCCCCCATCCCTCCAACCAAAACACATCTCAAGAGCCCAATTCAATTCACCCCCCTTCTTGCTGAAGTGTGCACCCCCTTACCTGCCATCAAGGATGTAAAGGCATTGGGTTTGTGGGCGGAGCGTTTACATACTCCACCAATCTGAATGGGGCATCTGGGACAGTGTGGGTTCCTGCTTCCCGTGGGTCTCTTTATCTACATCAGTGTGTTAATTAATAAGTTCAAAACCCCACTGAGACATGACAGTCACTGCAGACAGCAGAGTGGAGCAGACAGCAGCGTGTGTGTTTGTGTGTTTGTGTGTGTATTTGCGTGTGTATGTGTGTAACCTGCCAGTCTGTGTTAGCCTGGACTGATCCACCATTAGCCAGAGACAGCAGTTTCCTTAATGCAGACAACACCCTACAAAGCCTGTCAACCACATGGACACACACACACACACGCACACACACACACACACACACACACACACACACACACACACACACACGCACGCACACACACACACACGCACGCACGCATGCACACACACACTCACACACACCCACACACACAAACAGGAAAAACACACTTCCTATCCACAACTCAGAATGCAACTTAACATTGAAAATAAATGATTAGTTCACCGTTTTATATGTATGTATATAAAATAAAAACAACTTTCAACTTCAACATATTCACCCCTCCAACAAACATAAATCAATAAAGTGTTGAAGGACGACTATAACACCATGAGGTTTGTTATAATTGACAAATGAATCACAATCAGAAAGATGAAACAAAACACTTAAAAGCAGTCCGCTGAAATAGAACTTAATGGAATGACACAATGACACCCACTGACCTGACCCTGTGAGAGAGGAATGGAAAGAGACATGGAGGAGGTAGAAAGAGGAGATGAAAAGAGTGAGAGGGAGATAGAGAGGGGGATGGAGAGAGGGGGTGAGGGAGTATGGAGAGAGATGTAGAGAGAGGGGGATGAAGAGAGGGAGTGAGGGAGATTGGGAGAGAGAGATATAGAGAGAGGGGGTTGAAGAGAGGGGGTGAGGGAGATTGGGAGAGAGAGATATAGAGAGAGGGGGATGGAGAGAGGGAGAGAGCGAGTAGGGGGAGAGATGTAGAGAGAGGGGGATGGAGAGAGGAAGTGAGGGAGTAGTGAGATAGAGAGAGATATGTAGAGAGAGGGGGATTGAGAGAGGGAGTGAGGGAGTAGGGAGGGAGAGAGATGTAGAGAGAGGGGGATGGAGAGAGGGAGTAAGGGAGATTGGGAGAGAGAGATGTAGAGAGAGGGGGATGGAGAGAGGGGGTGAGGGAGTAGGGAGAGAGATGTAGAGAGAGGGGGATGAAGAGAGGGACTGAGGGAGTAGGGGGAGAGATGTAGAGAGAGGGGAATGGAGAGAGGGGGTGAGGGAGTAGGGAGAGAGATGTAGAGAGAGGGGGATGAAGAGAGGGAGTGAGGGAGATTGGGAGAGAGAGATGTAGAGAGAGGGGGATGGAGAGAGGGAGTGAGGGAGTAAGGGGAGAGATGTAGAGAGAGGGGGATGGAGAGAGGGGGTGAGGGAGTAGGGAGAGAGATGTAGAGAGAGGGGGATGAAGAGAGGGAGTGAGGGAGTAGGGAGAGAGATGTAGAGAGAGGGGGATGGAGAGAGGAAGTGAGGGAGTAGGGAGATAGAGAGAGATATGTAGAGAGAGGGGGATAGAGAGAGGGAGTAAGGGAGATTGGGAGAGAGAGATGTAGAGAGAGGGGGATGGAGAGAGGGAGTGGGGGAGTAGGGGGAGAGGTGTAGAGAGATGTAGAGAGAGGGGGAGGGAGGAAGGGAGTAGGGGGAGAGATGTAGAGAGAGGGGGAGGGAGTAAGGGAGTAGGGGGAGAGATGTAGAGAGAGGGGGATGGAGTAAGGGAGTAGGGGGAGAGATGTAGAGAGAGGGGGATGGAGAGAGGGAGTAGGTAGATGAAGGATGTAAAGATATGGGAAAGGAGGGGAGAGTTAGAAGGGGATGAAGAGAAGGAGTGAGAGAGATGGGAGAGAGAAAAGTGTAGAGAGAGGGGGAAGGAGAGAGGGAGATGGAGGAGGTAGAGAAGTGGTTGTGACAGGGGTGTAGGGGTGTGGTGCTCTTGGAGTGGCTGTCTAACAAGGTGCTGAGCATAGAGAGCCCTGGGAAGTCGACGCTCTCTTACCCCCCAAGATTAGACAGCACCTCTCAGCCACAGTACGCCCACAACACGCTAGCAACATGCCTAGAACATGCCTAGGACACAGGAGCTACACTGGAATGACACGGGGGACAGGCAAAGCTACCAAAACATGTCCGTCTGCATGTCAACCCTCATGTCTGTCACTGTCTCCCTCTCTCTCCGTTTCTCCGTCTGTAACTCATGTCTGCCCCCCTCTTTCTTCCAATCATTGAATCCTCTCTCTCTCTCTCTCTCTCTCTCTGTCTCTCTGTCTCTCTCTCTCTCTCTCTCTCTCTCTCTCTCTCTCTCTCTTTCTCCATCTGTCTAAGGCCTTCCTCCCACCTAAACATCTCTTCATGTCAGAACAAATTGGCCTAGTCTCACATCTCTCTCAGCCTGTCTGTCCCCATTCAACCGGAGAGAGGGAGAGAGGCGAGGGGAGGAGAAGGAGAGAGGAACAACAAGATATAAGACAGGAAGGAGGAAAAGAGAAAGATAGAGAAAGGAAAAAGTGGGATAGAGATGTGGGTAAAGGGCAGAAAACAAGATAGAAAATGAATATGATACGGAGAGAGACAGCTGGATAGATGGAGTGTAGGAGGAGGGAGGAGGGGATGTCAACGAGGGGTCTGCTCCAGTTGAGACAGAGGGTTGTGGTTTTGAGAGAAAATAGGGCTCGACCATAAGGCTTTATAGCAGAGACCATCTTCTCTCTCCATCAGGCCTTAAAGCAGAGAGTATCTTCTCTCTCCATCAGGCCTTAAGCAGAGAGTATCTTCTCTCTCCATCAGAGCTTACAGCAGAGAGTATCTTCTCTCTCCATCAGGCCTCTTTTCTTGATTTTTGTATACAGATTTTCTATTTTCGTTTTACACCTTTCACATCTCTCCACCTCAACGTCTCTCTCCACCACTCTCTCCACCTCAATGTCTCTCTCCCCCACTCTCTCCACCTCAACGTCTCTCTCCCCCACTCTCTCCCTCAATGTCTCTCTCGCCCACTCTCTCCCTCAACGTCTCTCCCACACTCCGTCTACATTTCTCTCCCGCGCTCTCTGCATCTCTCCTCCACTCTCTCCCTCTACGTCTCTCTCCCTCTACGTCTCTCTCCTCCACTCTCTCCATCTACGTCTATCTCCTCACTCTCTCCCTCTCTCTCTCTCCCCTACTCTCTCCCTTTAAGTCTTTCTCCCTCTACGTCTCTCTCCTCCACTCTCTCTCTCTACGTCTCTCTCCTCCACTCTCTCCCTCTACGTCTCTCTCCCCAACTCTCTCCATCTACGTCTATCTCCTCACTCTCTCCCTCTCTCTCTCTCCCCTACTCTCTCCCTTTAAGTCTTTCTCCCTCTACGTCTCTCTCCTCCACTCTCTCCCTCTACGTCTCTCTCCTCCACTCTCTCTCTCTACGTCTCTCTCCCCCACTCTCTCTCTCTACGTCTCTCTCCTCCACTCTCTCTCTCTCGTCTCTCTCCTCCACTCTCTCTCTCTACGTCTCTCTCCCCAACTCTCTCCCTCTACGTCTCTCTCCCCAACTCTCTCCCTTTAAGTCTTTCTCCCTCTACGTCTCTCTCCCCCACTCTCTCTCTCTACGTCTCTCTCCTCCACTCTCTCCCTCTACGTCTCTCTCCCCAACTCTCTCCCTCTACGTCTCTCTCCTCCACTCTCTCCCTCTACGTCTCTCTCCTCCACTCTCTCCATCTACGTCTATCTCCTCACTCTCTCCCTCTCTCTCTCTCCCCTACTCTCTCCCTTTAAGTCTTTCTCCCTCTACGTCTCTCTCCCCCACTCTCTCTCTCTACGTCTCTCTCCTCCACTCTCTCCCTCTACGTCTCTCTCCCCAACTCTCTCCCTTTACGTCTCTCTCCTCCATGTCTCTCTCCTCCACTCTCTCCCTCTACGTCTCTCCCCCAACTCTCTCCCTCTACGTCTCTCTCCTCCACTCTCTCTCTCTACGTCTCTCTCGTCCACTCTCTCCCTCTAAGTCTCTCTCCCTCTACGTCTCTCTCCTCCACTCTCTCCATCTACGTCTCTCTCCCCAACTCTCTCCCTCTACGTCTCTCTCCTCCACTCTCTCCATCTACGTCTCTCTCGTCCACTCTCTCCCCCACTCTCTCCCCCTCTCTCTCCCCTACTCACTCCCTCTAAGTCTCTCTCCCACTACGTCTCTCTCCTCCACTCTATCCTTCTACGTATCTCTCCCCCACTCTCTCCCTCTACGTATCTCTCCCCCACTCTCTCCCTCTATGTCTCTCTCCCCCTCTCTCTCCCTCTACGTCTCTCTCGCCCACTCTCTCCGTCAATGTCTCTCCCGCCCACTCTCTCCCTCTACGTCTCTCTCCTCCATGTCTCTCTCCTCCACTCTCTCCCTCTACGTCTCTCCCCAACTCTCTCCCTCTACGTCTCTCTCCTCCACTTTCTCCCTCTACGTCTCTCTCGTCCACTCTCTCCCTCTAAGTCTCTCTCCCTCTACGTCTCTCTCCTCCACTCTCTCCATCTACGTCTCTCTCCCCCACTCTCTCCCCCTCTGTCTCTCCCCTACTCTCTCCCTTTACGTCTTTCTCCCTCTACATCTCTTTCCTCCACTCTATCCCTCTACGTATCTCTCCCCCACTCTCTCCCGCTACGTCTCTCTCCCCCTCTCTCTCCCTCTACGTCTCTCTCGCCCACTCTCTCCCTCAATGTCTCTCTCGCCCACTCTCTCCCTCTACGTCTCTCTCCTCCACTCTCTCCCTCTACGTCTCTCTCCCCAACTCTCTCCCTCTACGTCTCTCTCGCCCACTCTCTCCCTCTACGTCTCTCTCGTCAACTCTCTCCCTCTACGTCTCTCTCCCTCTCGTCTCTCTCCTCCACTCTCTCCATCTACGACTCTCTCCCCAACTCTCTCCCTCTACGTCTCTCTCCTCCACTCTCTCCCTCTACGTCTCTCTCCTCCACTCTCTCCCTCTACGTCTCTCTCTCCAACTCTCTCCCTCTACGTCTCTCTCCTCCACTCTCTCATCTACGTCTTTCTCCCTCTACGTCTCTCTCCCTCTACGTCTCTCTCGCCAACTCTCTCCCTCTACGTCTCTCTCTTCCACTCTCTCCCTCTACGTATCTCTCCTCCACTCTCTCCCTCTACGTCTCTCTCCCCCACTCTCTCCCTCTATGTCTCTCTCCCTCTACGTCTCTCTCTCCAACTCTCTCCCTCTACGTCTCTCTCCTCCACTCTCTCATCTACGTCTTTCTCCCTCTACGTCTCTCTCCCTCTACGTCTCTCTCCCCAACTCTCTCGCTCTACTTCTCTCTCCTCCACTCTATCCCTCAATGTCTCTCTCGCCCACTCTCTCTCTCAACGTCTCTCTCCCACACTCTCTCCCTTTGCATCTCTCTCCCCCACGCTCTCCCTCAAGTTCTCTCTCCCCCACTCTCTCCCTCTATGTTTCTCTCCCCCTCTCTCTCCCTTTACCTATGTCTCTCTTCCCCACTCTCTCCCTGTACATCTCTCTCTCTCTGTGTTGTTACTGTGCATTAGTAGGGAACAGTCTGACAGGGCACCCTGCTGTCTTCAGCTCCAGGGGTCCTTGCTCAGCTCCACACGTGCATGACCTCTCTTTCCTCACTTCTCTCCTCCATTTGAAGGACTCAACTCAGAACTCTCCTCCTCTCATTTACTTTTCCCCCCACTGCTTTCTCTCTCTCATAGGCTGTAGGAAGGTTTTGGTAAGTGTGTGTGTGTCTATTGACAGGGGGAGCGTTAAGGCTAAGGCGTTGTCTGTGCGGTAATGATTCCCAGCCGAAGCTTGTGGTAGATTAAACCTCCCCTCCTGGTCCTCTCTCTCTCTCACACACACACACACACACACACACACACACACACACACACACACACACACACACACACACACACACACACACACACACACACACACACACACACACACACACACACACACACACACACAGAATGACGGAGTAGCGGAGCAGTGGGGAGATCAGATAAATGGGCAAAAAAGCTTGAATCTTCTTAATCCACATTCATTCTCCTGAGCTTCCTCTAGCCCTGCTATCTCACATTCATTCTCCTGAGCTTCCTCCAGCCCTCCTATCTCAAATTCATTATCCTGAGCTTCCTCCAGCCCTCCTATCCTGCAGCCCTGCCTTCCTCCTGAGCATTCCTCCAGCCCTCCTATCTCACACTCAAAGGAGTTGTCTTTGACTCCCATGCTGTGAAACACGACACACTCTCCACCTCTGACCAGCTAGAGTGCACCTGGCTGCCAGTGGCAATTCTGATCTCTCTCTCTCTCTCTCTCTCTGCTCCTCTGCTCTGCTCTCTCGATCTCTCCTCTCTCTCTCTTCTCTCTCTCTCTCTCCTCTCTCTCTCTCCACTCTCTCTCTCTTCCCTCTCTCTCTTCTCTCCCTCTCTCTCTCTCTCTCTCTTCTCTCTCTCTCTCTCTCTCTCTCTCTCTCTCTCTCCTCTCTCCTCCCTCTTCTCTCTCTCTCTCTCTCTCTCTCTCTCTTCTCTCTCTCTCTCTCCTCTCTCTCTCTCTCTCTCTCTCTCTCTCTCTCTCTCTCTCTCTCTCTCTCTCTCTCTCTCTCTCTCTCTGTCAGTCAGTCATGGACCTGCTCAGATTGTTTAGGTCTCTGCCCCCTTCATTCCTACTTTCATGTGTTTTTTTTCTCCTGCTCTCTTTCTCCTCTATTCCTCGACACACCTGAATGAAATATTGATGGCTCCCAAGCGCTGCTGTTCATGCCTAAGTGGTTGTTTTTGTTTCTGAGAGGGGCGGCTGTTACACACAAATACACACACATACACCGAGGCGGTGGTTGTTATTGTCGCTGTTGGTTTATGGCCTGTACTCTGCTCAGGTTATCTAAGTGCATGGAGATAATAAGAGATGAGGGATTTAAATAAGGCTTTTTTCAATAGTTCTTGATTCCTGTCCTTTTCATTGTCCATTGAGTAGCCTGTACCCTGTACTTCTAAATACAGTATAACAAAGAATATTAGTATGTACACTACCGTTCAAATGTTTGGGGTCACTTAGAAATGTCCTTGTTTTTTAAAGAAAAGCATATTATTGTCCATTAAAATAACATCAGATTGATCAGAAATACAGTGTAGACATTGTTAATGTTGTAAATGACTGTAACGGCTTTCGTCTTCCTCCTCATCTGAGGAGGAGAAGTTAGAAGGATCGGAGGACCAATGTGCAGCGTGGTAATTGTTCATCTTGTTTAATAAAAGTGAACACTAAAAATACAAAAAACAACAAATGTGAAAAACCGAAACAGTTCTGTCTGGTGCAGACACACGAAGACTGAAGACAACCACCCACAAAACCCAACACAAAACAGGCTACCTAAATATGGTTCCCAATCAGAGACAACACAAAACACCTGCCTCTGACTGAGAACCATATCAGGCCAAACATAGAAATATAAACATAGACTGCCCACCCCAACTCACGCCCTGACCATACTAAATAAAGACAAAACAAAGGAAATAAAGTTCAGAACGTGACAATGACTATTGTAGCTAGAAACGGCAGATTTTTTATGGAATATCTACGTAGGCGTACAGAGGCCATTATCAGCAACCATCACTCCTGTGTTCCAATGGCACATTGTGTTAGCTAATCCAAGTTGATCATTTTAGAAGGCTAATTGATCATTCGAAAACCCTTTTGCAATGATGTTAGCATAGCTAATTAAAGAAGCAATAAAACTGGCCTTCTTTAAACTAGTTGAGTATCTGGAGCATCAGCATTTGTGGGTTCGCTTACAGGCTCTAAATGGCCTGTAAGCTTCTCAGGCAGCTTCATTAAATAGTTCCCGCAAAACACCAGTCTCAACGTCAACAGTGAAGAGGTGACTCCGGGATGCTTCTCTTCTAGGCAGAGTTGCAAAGAAAAGCAATATCTCAGACTGGCCAATAAAAATAAAAGATTAAGATGAGCAAAAGAACACAGACACTGGACAGAGGAACTTTACCTAGAAGGCCAGCATCCCGGAGTCGCCTCTTCACTGTTGACGTTGAGACTGGTGTTTTGCGGGTACTATTTAATGAAGCTGCCAGTTTAGGACTTGTGAGGCGTCTGTTTCTCAAACTAGACACTCTAATGTACTTGTCCTCTTGCTCATTTGTGCAACGGGGCCTCTCACTCCTCTTTTTTTTCTGGTTAGAGCCAGTCTGCGCTGTTTTGTGAAGGGATTAGTACACAGCATTGTACGAGATCTTCCGTTTCTTGGCAATTTCTTGCATGGAATAGCCTTCATTTATCAGAACAAGAATAGACTAACAAGTTTCAGAAGAAAGTGCTTTGTTTCTTGCCATTTTGAGACTGTAATCGAACTCACAAATGTTGATGCTCCAGATACTCAACTAGTCTAAAGAAGGCCAATTTTATTGCTTCTTTAATCAAGACAACAGTTTTCAGCTGTGCTAACATAATTGCAAAAGGGTTTTCTAATGATCAATTAGTCTTTAAAATTATAAACTTGGATTAGCTATCACAACGTGCCATTGGAACACAGAGTGTTGGTGGTTGATAATGGGCCTCTGTACGCCTACGTAGATATTCCATAAAAAAATCTGCCGTTTCCAGCTACAATAGTCATTTACAATATTAACAATGTCTACACTGTATTTCTGATCAATTTTATGTTATTTTAATGGACTTTCTTTTTTCTTTTTTTTCATTAATAAGGACATTTCTAAGTGACCCCAAACTTGTGAATGGTAGTTAATATTATAGTATCTGTCATTCCGGACTGTCATACATATGTTCCACCACAGAGCTACAGTATTCCTACAGTATTCCTACAGTATTCCAACAGTATTCCTACAGTATTCCTACAGTATTCCAACAGTACTCCAACAGTATTCCTACAGTATTCCAACAGTATTCCTACAGTATTCCTACAGTATTCCAATAGTATTCCAACAGTATTCTTACAGTATTCCAACAGTATTCCCACAGTATTCCCACAGTATTCCTACAGTATTTCAACAGTATTCATACAGTATTCCTACAGTATTCCAACAGTATTCCTACAGTATTCCTACAGTATTCCTACCGTATTCCAACATTATTCCTACAGTATTCCTACAATATTCCTACAGTATTCCAACAGTATTCCGACAGTATTCCTACAGTTTTCCAACAGTATTCTCACAGTATTCATACAGTATTTCAACAGTATTCATACAGTTTTCCTACAGTATTCCGACAGTATTCCTACAGTATTCCAACATTATTCCTACAGTATTCCTACAATATTCCTACAGTATTCCAACAGTATTCCGACAGTATTCCTACAATATTCCAACAGTAATCTCACAGTATTCATACAGCATTTCAACAGTATTCCGACAGTATTCCTACAGTATTCATACATTATTCCCACCAGCATTCACTTATTCCCTCCACAGTGGTATTCCATGTTGCCGTTTAGCATATCATATCAATTTGATCAGAATAATTTGTATCGGAGCGTACCATTATCCTAACTATGTGTGTGTGTGTGTGTGTGTGTGTGTGTGTGTGTGTGTGTGTGTGTGTGTGTGTGTGTGTGTGTGTGTGTGTGTGTGTGTGTGTGTGTGTGCGTGCGCGTGTGCGTGCGTGCGTGCGTGCGTGTGTGTGTGTGTGTGTGTGTGTGTGAGTGAGTGCCTGCGTGGCTGTGTGCATGCATGTGTATACATTACATTATGTGTGTGTGGTCTGTTGTCTTTTCTATATTACTGGGCCAGAGGCTTAGCAACACAAGAGACATTTTGGTGAAGCAATCCTCTGTGCTGTGTGATATCTGATGAAGACTAATTTGGCCAATGGGGTATTGGGTGTCTGTCCCCAACTTAGTATCGGGTGTCTGTCCCCAACTGGTGTGTTAACCCCCAGCGTAGCCCAATAACACAGTACTATAATTGTACGTGTTAGAAGCAGCAGTCCTATAAAACACAGTGTACGTGTGTGAGAGAGGCCTCACATACCTCAGTAACACAACAGAATTGTGTTCTCTCACTGCGATTGCACTTTTAATGCATCTCTATTAATGGAGCCTATCACACACATAGAGAGAAAGACACACACACTCTTTACCTTTATTTAACTAGGCAAGTCAGTTAAGAACACATTCTTATTTACAATGACGGCCTAGGAACACTGGGTTAACTGCCTTGTTCAGGGGCAGAACAACAGATGTTTTACCTTGTCAGCTCAGGGATTCGATCTAGCAACCTTTCAGTTACTGGCCCAACACTCTAACCACCAGTCTACCTGCCGCCCCATGCATGCACATGCATGCACACACAGACAAACACACACAGATACATGTGCATACACACACATACATACACTCTGTACGCTCACACAGTCAAAACCTAGTAGCAGCAGCAGCAGCAGTAGGAGCAGGAGTAGTAGCAGCAGTAGTAGTAGTAGTAGTAGAAGTAGAAGTAGTAGTAGTAGTAGTAGCAGTAGTAGTAGTAGAATCAGTAGTAGTAGTAGTAGTAGTAGTAGAAGGAGTAGCAGTAGTAGTAGTAGTAGTAGTAGTAGTAGTAGTAGTAGTAGAAGTAGTAGTATTAGTGGTTGTAGTAGTAGTAGTAGAAGTAGTAGTATTAGTGGTAGTAGTAGTAGTAGTAGAAGTAGTAGTATTAGTGGTAGTAGTAGTAGTAGTAGAAGTAGAATTAGTAGTAGTAGTAGTAGTAGAAGTAGAATTAGTAGTAGTAGTAGTAGTAGTAGTAGAAGTAGAATTAGTAGTAGTAGTAGTAGAAGTAGTAGTAGTAGTAGTAGAAGGAGTAGCAGGAGTAGCAGCAGCAGTAGTAGTAGTAGTAGTAGTAGCAGGAGTAGCAGGAGTAGCAGCAGCAGTAGCAGTAGGAGTAGTAGTAGTAGTAGTGGTGGTAGTAGTAGTAGTAGTAGTAGTAGTAGAAGGAGTAGTAGTAGTAGTAGCTGCAGCAGCAGTAGTAGCTGTGGCAGTAGTAATAGTAGTAGTAGTAGCAGCAGTAATAGCAGCGGCAGTAGCAGCAGGAGTAGTAGTAGTAGTAGGAGTAGTAGAGTAGTAGTAGCTGCAGCAGCAGTAGTAGCTGTAGCAGTAGTAGTAGCAGCAGTAGTAGCAGCAGCAGGAGTAGTAGTAGTAGTAGTAGTAGTAGTAGTAGTAGTAGTAGTAGAATGAGTAGTAGTAGTAGTAGTAGTAGTAGAAGGAGTAGTAGTAGCAGCAGCAGTAGTAGTAGTAGTAGTAGTAGTAGTAGTAGCAGCAGGAGTAGTAGTAGTAGTAGTAGTAGTAGTAGAAGGAGTAGTAGTAGCAGCAGCAGTAGTAGTAACAGCAGCAGCAGTAGTAGTAACAGCAGCAGCAGTAGTAGCAGTAACAGCAGCAGCAGTCGTAGCAGTAACAGTAGCACCAGTAGCAGCAGTAGTAGCAGTAACAGTAGCAGCAGTAACAGCCCCAATAGTATTAGCAGCAGCAGCAGTAGCAGTAGTAGCAGCAGCAGTAGTAGCAGTAGTAGCAGCAGCAGCAGTAGTAGCAGTAGTAGCAGCAGCAGCAGTAGCAGTAGTAGCAGTAACAGTAGCAGCAGTAACAGCCCCAATAGTATTAGCAGCAGCATTAGTAGCCGTAGTAACAGCAGCAGCAATAGTAGTAACAGCAGCAGCAATAGTAGTAACAGCAGCAGCAGTAGTAGTAACAGCAGCAGCAGCAGTAGTAGTAACAGCAGCAGCAGTAGTAACAGTAGTAACAGCAGCAGTAGTAGTAGTAACAGCAGCAGTAGTAGTAACAGCAGCAGTAGTAGTAGTAACAGCAGCAGCAGCAGTAGTAGTAACAGCAGCAGCAGTAGTAGTAACAGCAGCAGCAGTAGTAACAGTAGTAACAGCAGCAGCAGCAGTAGTAGTAACAGCAGCAGCAGTAGTAACAGTAGTAACAGCAGCAGCAGTAGTAGTAGTAACAGCAGCAGTAGTAGTAACAGCAGCAGTAGTAGTAGTAACAGCAGCAATAGTAGTAACAGCAGCAGCAATAGTAGTAACAGCAGCAGCAGCAGTAGTAACAGCAGCAGTAGTAGTAACAGCAGCAGTAGTAGTAACAGCAGCAATAGTAGTAACAGCAGCAGCAATAGTAGTAACAGCAGCAGCAGTAGTAGTAACAGCAGCAGCAGCAGTAGTAGTAACAGCAGCAGTAGTAGTAACAGCAGCAGTAGTAGTAACAGCAGCAATAGTAGTAACAGCAGCAGCAGTAGTAGTAGTAACAGCAGTAGTAGTAGTAGTAACAGCAGCAGTAGTAGTAACAGCAGCAGCAGCAGTAGTAGTAACAGCAGCAGTAGTAGTAACAGCAGCAGTAGTAGTAGTAGTAACAGCAGCAATAGTAGTAACAGCAGCAGCAGTAGTAGTAACAGCAGCAGCAGCAGTAGTAGTAGTAACAGCAGCAGTAGTAGTAGTAGTAACAGCAGCAGTAGTAGTAACAGCAGCAGCAGCAGCAGTAGTAGTAACAGCAGCAGTAGTAGTTGTAGTAACAGCAGCAATAGTAGTAACAGCAGCAGCAGTAGTAGTAACAGCAGCAGCAGCAGTAGTAGTAACAGCAGCAGTAGTAGTAACAGCAGCAGTAGTAGTAACAGCAGCAGTAGTAGTAGTAACAGCAGCAGCAGCAGTAGTAGTAACAGCAGCAGCAGCAGTAGTAACAGCAGCAGTAGTAGTAACAGCAGCAGTAGTAGTAGTAACAGCAGCAGCAGCAGTAGTAGTAACAGCAGCAGCAGTAGTAGTAACAGCAGCAGTAGTAGTAACAGCAGCAGCAGTAGTAGTAACAGCAGCAGCAGTAGTAACAGCAGCAGCAGTAGTAGTAACAGCAGCAGTAGTAGTAACAGCAGCAGCAGTAGTAGTAACAGCAGCAGTAGTAGTAACAGCAGCAGCAGCAGTAGTAGTAACAGCAGCAGCAGTAGTAGTAACAGCAGCAGTAGTAGTAACAGCAGCAGCAGTAGTAGTAACAGCAGCAGTAGTAGTAGTAACAGCAGCAGCAGCAGTAGTAGTAACAGCAGTAGCAGCAGTAGTAGTAACAGCAGCAGCAGCAGTAGTAGTAACAGCAGCAGCAGTAGTAGTAACAGCAGCAGCAGCAGTAGTAGTAGCAGCAGCAGCAGTAGTAGTAACAGCAGCAGTAGTAGTAACAGCAGCAGCAGCAGTAGTAGTAACAGCAGCAGCAGTAGTAGTAACAGCAGCAGTAGTAGTAACAGCAGCAGCAGTAGTAGTAACAGCAGCAGCAGCAGTAGTAGTAACAGCAGCAGCAGTAGTAGCAGCAGTAACAGCCCCAATAGTGTTAGCAGCAGCAGCAGTAGTAGTAACAGCAGCAGCAGTAGTAGTAACAGCAGTAGTAGTAGTAGCAGCAGCAGCAGTAGTAGCAGCAGCAGCAGTAGTAGTAACAGCAGCAGCAGCAGCAGTAGTAGTAACATCAGCAGCAGTAGTAGTAACAGCAGCAGCAGTAGTAGTAACATCAGCAGCAGTAGTAGTAACAGCAGCAGCAGTAGTAGTAACATCAGCAGCAGTAGTAGTAACAGCAGCAGCAGCAGCAGTAGTAGTAACATCAGCAGCAGTAGTAGTAGCAGTAACAGTAGCAGCAGTAACAGCCCCAATAGTGTTAGTAGCAGCAGTAGCAGTTGTAGTAGCAGTAGTAGTAGCAGTAACAGCCCCAATAGTATTAGCAGCAGCAGTAGTAGCAGTAGTAGCAGCAGCAGTAGTAGCAGTAGTAGCAGTAGTAGTAGTAGCAGCAGCAGTAGTAGCAGTAGTAGCAGCAGCAGTAGTAGCAGCAGCAGTAGTAGCAGTAACAGCCCCAATAGTATTAGCAGCAGCAGCAGTAGTAGCAGTAGTAGCAGTAGTAGCAGTAGTAGCAGTAGTAGCAGTAGTAGCAGTAGTAGCAGCAGCAGTAGCAGCAGCAGTAGTAACAGTAGTAGCAGTAGTAGCAGTAGCAGCAGTAGTAGCAGTAGTAGCAGTAATAGCAGTAGTAGCAGTAACAGTAGCAGCAGCAACAGCCCCAATAGTATTAGCAGCAGCAGTAGTAGCAGTAGTAGCAGCAGTAGTAGTAGAAGGAGTAGTTGTAGCAGTAGTAGCAGTAGTAGCAGTAGTAGCAGTAGTAGCAGTAGTAGCAGTAGTAGCAGCAGCAGTAGTAGCAGTAGTAGCAGTAGTAGCAGTAGTAGCAGTAGTAGCAGTAGTAGCAGTAGTAGCAGCAGCAGTAGTAGCAGTAGTAGCAGTAATAGCAGTAGTAGCAGTAACAGTAGCAGCAGCAACAGCCCCAATAGTATTAGCAGCAGCAGTAGTAGCAGTAGTAGCAGCAGTAGTAGTAGAAGGAGTAGTTGTAGCAGTAGTAGCAGTAGTAGCAGTAGTAGCAGTAGTAGCAGTAGTAGCAGCAGCAGCAGTAGTAGCAGTAGTAGCAGCAGCAGTAGTAGCAGTAACAGTAGCAGCAGCAACAGCCCCAATAGTATTAGCAGCAGCAGTAGCAGAAGTGAATATGAAGGAGAGAAAGAAGGCAGAGAGAGAGAGATCTGTAAAGTTACATTAAGGCTTTGTTTGGGCCAAGAAGGATCTGTGTAATCTTAGAGTGATGAGCCACTCTCAGGGCAGCAGGGCAGCACAGCCACAAACCCCCCTAATGCAGATTAAAATCTGTTTGGGATAAAGGGAAAGGCAGAAGGGAAGAGGATGGAAGGGAAGGATAGGGGGATGAGAGGAAAGGAATGTTCAGATTGAGGATTTTCTGTGCAATAGTATAGTTTTGGGTTTTGTGTCCCAAACGAGCCACAAATACTCCATGTTAACTGTGAATTACTTTTAAAGAAAGTTTATACTTAAAGGACCATTTCTATGTCCCAATGGATCTCATTCGTCAACATATACGTAGAGAGATTTATATTTGTTCTTGTGAAAATGGTATACACAAAACCCACGTAAGATTTATTGCTCATGTGAACGATTTATGCATAAATTCGTACTGCTCACCGTTGATAAATGAGGTCTGTTGAGTGCCGTCGTGTGCAGTTGAGTTTCAGCTGAAGGTTGGGCCTTAAAGTGGTTTAGGATCTACCTTAGTGAGGTCTATATAGTGCAGTAGTATAGAGAGAAGTATGTGTACAACTGCTCCTTGGGTGCTGAGAATGTTGATTAAGGCAGCCCCCAGCCCACAGCACACAGCCCCCAGCCCACAGCACACAGCCCACAGCACACAGCCCCCAGCCCACAGCACACAGCCCCCAGCCCACAGCACACAGCCCACAGCACACAGCCCACAGCACACAGCCCACAGCACACAGCCCACAGCACACAGCCCACAGCCCACAGCACACAGCCCACAGCCCCCAGCCCACAGCACACAGCCCACAGCACACAGCCCCCAGCCCACAGCACACAGCCCACAGCACACAGCACACAGCCCACAGCCCACAGCACACAGCCCACAGCCCACAGCACACAGCCCACAGCCCACAGCACACAGCCCACAGCCCACAGCACACAGCACACAGCACACAGCCCACAGCACACAGCACACAGCACACAGCACACAGCCCACAGCACACAGCCCACAGCACATAGCACACAGCCCACAGCACACAGCCCACAGCACATAGCACACAGCCCACAGCACACAGCCCACAGCCCACAGCCCACAGCCCACAGCCCACAGCCCACAGCCCACAGCCCACAGCCCACAGCACACAGCCCACAGCACACAGCACACAGCCCCCAGCCCACAGCCCCCAGCCCACAGCACACAGCGCACAGCACACAGCACACAGCCCACAGCACACAGCACACAGCACACAGCCCACAGCACATAGCACACAGCCCACAGCACACAGCCCACAGCACATAGCACACAGCCCACAGCACACAGCCCACAGCCCACAGCCCACAGCACACAGCCCACAGCCCACAGCCCACAGCCCACAGCACACAGCACACAGCCCACAGCACACAGCACACAGCCCACAGCCCACAGCACACAGCCCACAGCACACAGCACACAGCACACAGCACACAGCCCACAGCACACAGCCCACAGCCCACAGCCCACAGCACACAGCCCACAGCCCACAGCACACAGCCCACAGCACACAGCCCACAACACAGCCCACACCACACAGCCCCCAGCACACAGCCCACAGCACACAGCCCACAGCCCACAGCACACAGCCCCCAGCACACAGCACACATCCCACAGCCCACAGCCCACAACACACAGCACACAGCCCACAGCACACAGCCCCCGGCACACGGCACACGGCCCACGGCCCACGGCACACGGCACACGGCCCACGGCCCACGGCCCACGGCCCACGGCCCACGGCACACGGCCCACGGCCCACGGCCCACGGCCCACGGCACACAGCCCACAGCCCACAGCCCACAGCCCACAGCCCACAGCCCACAGCCCACAGCACACAGCCCACAGCCCACAGCCCACAGCCCACAGCCCACAGCACACAGCCCACAGCACACAGCCCACAGCCCACAGCACACAGCCCCCAGCCCCCAGCCCCCAACACACGGCACACGGCACACGGCACACGGCACACGGCCCACGGCCCACGGCCCACGGCCCACGGCCCACGGCCCACGGCACACGGCCCACGGCCCACGGCCCCCGGCCCCCGGCCCCCGGCCCCCGGCACACGGCACACGGCCCACGGCCCACGGCCCACGGCCCACGGCACACGGCCCACGGCCCACGGCCCACGGCCCACGGCCCCCGGCCCCCGGCCCACGGCCCACGGCCCACGGCCCACCGCCCACGGCCCACGGCCCACGGCCCACGGCCCACGGCCCCCGGCCCCCGGCCCACGGCCCACGGCACACAGCCCACAGCCCACAGCCCACAGCCCACAGCACACAGCACACAGCCCACAGCCCACAGCCCACAGCCCACAGCCCACAGCCCACAGCCCACAGCCCACAGCCCACAGCACACAGCCCACAGCACACAGCACACAGCCCACAGCCCACAGCACACAGCACACAGCCCACAGCCCACAGCCCACAGCCCACAGCCCACAGCCCACAGCCCACAGCCCACAGCACACAGCACACAGCCCACAGCCCACAGCCCACAGCCCACAGCCCACAGCCCACAGCACACAGCACACAGCACACAGCACACAGCACACAGCCCACAGCACACAGCACACAGCCCACAGCACACAGCCCACAGCCCACAGCACACAGCCCACAGCCCACAGCCCACAGCCCACAGCCCACAGCCCACAGCCCACAGCACACAGCCCACAGCACACAGCACACAGCCCCCAGCCCCCAGCCCCCAGCCCCCAGCCCACAGCACACAGCCCACAGCACACAGCCCACAGCCCACAGCCCACAGCACACAGCACACAGCCCACAGCACACAGCACACAGCCCACAGCACACAGCCCACAGCACATAGCACACAGCCCACAGCACACAGCCCACAGCCCACAGCACACAGCCCACAGCCCACAGCCCACAGCCCACAGCACACAGCACACAGCCCACAGCACACAGCACACAGCCCACAGCCCACAGCACACAGCACACAGCACACAGCACACAGCACACAGCCCACAGCACACAGCCCACAGCCCACAGCCCACAGCACACAGCCCACAGCCCACAGCACACAGCCCACAGCACACAGCCCACAACACAGCCCACACCACACAGCCCCCAGCACACAGCCCACAGCACACAGCCCACAGCCCACAGCACACAGCCCCCAGCACACAGCACACATCCCACAGCCCACAGCCCACAACACACAGCACACAGCCCACAGCACACAGCCCCCGGCACACGGCACACGGCCCACGGCCCACGGCACACGGCACACGGCCCACGGCCCACGGCCCACGGCCCACGGCCCACGGCACACGGCCCACGGCACACGGCCCACGGCCCACGGCCCACGGCCCACGGCACACAGCCCACAGCCCACAGCCCACAGCCCACAGCACACAGCCCACAGCCCACAGCCCACAGCCCACAGCACACAGCCCACAGCACACAGCCCACAGCCCACAGCACACAGCCCCCAGCCCCCAGCCCCCAACACACGGCACACGGCACACGGCACACGGCACACGGCCCACGGCCCACGGCCCACGGCCCACGGCCCACGGCCCACGGCACACGGCACACGGCCCACGGCCCCCGGCCCCCGGCCCCCGGCCCCCGGCACACGGCACACGGCCCACGGCCCACGGCCCACGGCCCACGGCACACGGCCCACGGCCCACGGCCCACGGCCCACGGCCCACGGCCCCCGGCCCCCGGCCCACGGCCCACGGCCCACGGCCCACGGCCCACGGCCCACGGCCCACGGCCCACGGCCCCCGGCCCCCGGCCCACGGCCCACGGCACACAGCCCACAGCCCACAGCCCACAGCACACAGCACACAGCACACAGCCCACAGCCCACAGCCCACAGCCCACAGCCCACAGCCCACAGCCCACAGCCCACAGCCCACAGCACACAGCCCACAGCACACAGCACACAGCCCACAGCACACAGCACACAGCCCACAGCCCACAGCCCACAGCCCACAGCCCACAGCCCACAGCACACAGCACACAGCACACAGCACATAGCACACAGCCCACAGCCCACAGCCCACAGCCCACAGCACACAGCACCTCTCTGAATTAAAGGGGTTGGGTTAGATGTGGAAGATACATTTTGGTTGAATGCATTCAGTTTCCCCTTTCCCTACCAAGAAGTACATTCTTAACTATTTGTTGTTTTTGTGTGCGTGTGTGTGTGTGTGTGTGTGTGTGTGTGTGTGTGTGTGTGTGTGTGTGTGTGTGTGTGTGTGCGTGCGTGCGTGCGTGTGTGTGGTGTCTCTTGCCCTCCATAACTGCATTGTTACTGCTTTTGTTTTTCACCACAAAAAGTCAGCGGATGACAAGGTGCTGTGTGCTCTGAAATTATGGCCTGTTTATGCATATTTATTTTCCTGACAGTTTAATTATTTTTGCTCCATTGGAAGGTTGCACATAAAACTCCCCCTTCCCCCGATTCTAATTAGTATTCCCGGGGAATTAAAACAGAGTTGTTTCGGAATGCTGTCATTTTCAGGGGCCATATTGGAATTATGTCTCAATCAGTACAAGCAGAAATAATTACTAGTATACTTCTAACTGCCCACATTTAACAAATGCCATGCAATTTACAACCATCAAGTCCTGCAAAGCAATCATTGGGCCAACTATAAATTCCCAGCAGACCAACAGACGGATCGTGTTCCTATGTTACTGTCAGGCACTACACCGGGGCTCTGCCTATCTATTGGGGTGAGGGTGTGTATGGGTGTGGGGGGGGGGGGGGGGGGGGGGGGGTGTGTGTGTGTGTGTGTGTGTGTGTGTGTGTGTGTGTGTGTGTGTGTGCTGTTACAGTGACATCATTACGCTGTGGTGTCCCCCCCACCACCAATAACTGCCCCTCCCCACCCCCAGAGGGAGGCAGCACCCTGTTAAGTGATTATTCCCACTCACACCATTAAACACACTCAACATAGGGGTGAAGACACGTCAGCCTTTCAACGATTACTCACACACATCATTAGACAGTGGTAGATGAATCTGTTTTTTTTATGTTGTTCTGTATCTCTGGGTCTCTCCAATCCCTCAGCTCTCACCAACACTCCATGTGTTCATCTACATGACTGTATGTAGTTATCCATATTACAATCATATACTGAAATATAATGACATCATAGAAAATATATCAGATTCCTACTGCGATAAAATCACACCATGTCCCATCCTCATGCTATGTCCCATACTTGCTTACAGATATAACTTAGATATCTCAGGTTTTATCAAAGCCTGTCAGGCCTGTAAGGAAATTCTGATTACATAGCACAGGCTCCACGGCCTCCTCTCTCTGCCCACCTTCCCCTCTCCTTCCCTTGGTACAGGAGTCACCATGCTCTCCTTGGCCTCTGGAGCAATGGGGATACAGGTATACACAGTATATTGGCAAAGGAACAAACACTCACCACCAACATAGACAGTGGCAGGAAAAGAAGACCTAAAACACACACCTTGCAAATCAAATCACACACGACAAACCACGTCGCTGCAAAATCCGTGTTATGTTGTCCTTGAGAACCTCTCGACTGCTCCCTTCTTATTCCTGTAGGTTATCCCCTCCTCTCCTTCTCTCCTTCTCTCCTTCTCTCCTATCCTCCTCTCTTTCTCTCATTCTCTCCTCCTCTCCTCCTCTCCTTCTCTCCTCCTCTCCGCCTCTCCTTCTCTCCTCCTCTCCTTCTCTCCTCTTCTCCTTCTCTCCTTCTCTCCTCTTCTCCTTCTCTCCTTCTCTCCTCTCATCCTCTCCTTCTCTCCTTCGCTCCTTCTCTCCTCCTCTCCTCCTCTCCTTCTCTCCTCCTCTCCTCCTCTCATCTCCTTCTCTCCTCTCCTCCTCTCCTTCTCTCCTTCTCTCCTCCTCTCATTCTCTAACTCATCTCACGATCTCCTTCTCTCCCTCCCTCCTTCTCTCCCTTCTTCCTTCTCTCCCTCATTCTTTCCTCCCTCCTTCTCTCCCTCACTCCTTCTCTCCCTCCTTCCTTCTCTCCCTCATTCTCTCCTCCCTCCTCTCCCTCACTCCTTCTCTCCCTCCTTCCTTCTCTCCTCCCTCCTTCTCTCCCTCCTTCCTTCTCTCCCTTCCTCCTTCTCTCCTTCCCTCCTTCTCTCCCTCCTTCCTTCTCGCCCTTCTTCCTTCTCTCCCTCTTTCTCTCCTCCCTCCTGCTCTCCCTCCATCCTTCTCTCCTCCCTCCTTCTCTCCCTCCTTCATTCTCTCCTCCCTCCTTCTCTCACTCCTTCTCTCCCTCTTTCTTGCTCTCCCTCCCTCCCTCCTTCTCTCCCTTCTTCCTTCTCTCCCTCCTTCCTTCTCTCCCTCCTTCCTTACCTCCCTTCTTCCTTCTCTCCCTCCTTCCTTCCTTCCTTCCTTCCTTCCTTCTCTCCCTCCTTCCTTCGCTCCCTTCTTCCTTCTCTCCCTCCTTCCTTCTCTCCCTTCTTCCTTCTCTCCCTTCTTCCTTCTCTCCTTCTCTCCTTCTTTCCATCCTTCATTCTCTCCCTACTCTCCTTCTCTCCTTCTCTCCCTCCTTCCTTCTCTCCCTTCTTCCTTCTCTCCTTCCCTCCTTCTCTCCCCTCTCTCCTTCTCTTCCTCCTCTCCCTCCCTCCTCCTCTCCTTCTCCCTTCTCTCCCTCCTCTCCTCCTCTCCTCCTCCCTCTTCTCCTTCTCTCCTTCTCTCCTTCTCTCCCTTTTCCTTCTCTCCCTCCTCTCCTTCTCTCCCTCCTTCCTTCTTTACCTTCTTCATCCTCTCCTTCTCTCCTTCTCTCCCTCCTTCCTTCTCTCCCTCCTCTCCTTCTCTCCTTCTCTCCCTCCCTCCTTCTCTCCCTTCTTCCTTCTCTCCCTCCTTCCTTCTCTCCCTTCATCCTTCTCTCCCTCTGCTCATTCTCTCCTTCTCTCCCTCCTTCCTTCTCTCCCTTCATCCTTCTCTCCCTCCTCTCCTTCTCTCCTTCTCTACCTCCTTCCTTCTCTAACTCATCTCACGATCTCCTTCTCTCCCCCTCCTTCTCTCCCTCCTTCATTCTCTCCTCCCTACTTCTCTCACTCCTTCTCTCCCTCTTTCTTGCTCTCCCTCCCTCCTTCTCTCCCTTCTTCCTTCTCTCCCTCCTTCCTTCTCTCCCTCCTTCCTTCACTCCCTTCTTCCTTCTCTCCCTCCTTCCTTCCTTCCTTCTCTCCCTCCTTCCTTCTCTCCCTTCTTCCTTCTCTCCCTCCTTCCTTCTCTCCCTTCTTCCTTCTCTTCCTTCTCTCCCTCCTTCCTTCCTTCCTTCTCTCCCTCCTTCCTTCGCTCCCTTCTTCCTTCTCTCCCTCCTTCCTTCCTTCCTTCCCTCCCTCCTTCCTTCCCTCCCTCTCACTTTCTTTCCCAGCCTCCTTTTCTCCCTCCCTTCCTCTCTGCTTCTTCCAATCTTTATTATTAGTAGAATTATTCACGTGGCTTGTGAGACTGGTGAATAAATTGGGTGTTGAGCTGTGTGTGGGTGTGTCCCCGCGTGTGTCCATGAGTGTGTGTGTGTGTGTGTGTGTGTGTGTGTGTGTGTGTGTGTGTGTGTGTGTGTGTGTGTGTGTGTGTGTGTGTGTGTGTGTGTGTGTGTGTGTGTGGGTGGGTGTCTTATTTTCCCTGGCATACGTTTGTGTTGCATTAACAAAGAGAAGTGCTGGGGCTTAATCCCTCTGGAATAAGCCACTCATGTTCTGTTTCAAAGCAACATAATTACGGGCAGCGTATCCCCTCACCTATTGGACTCCAGCAACCCAGGACGCTACCCAACGGAGACATAAACACATAATTACTTCCCTTTTCTCATTTAGAGGAGGGAATATTCGATATCAAACCTGAGAGAGAGAAAGAGGGACAAATATAAGGCTTTTTAAATACCCTTTTGATCCTCCCAAGAGAGAGAAAGAGAAGTTCAGAATAATTAAAACACACATATTTTCTCCATATGTTATTTTTTTACCTGCTGAAAGAGAGTAGCTACAATGTATACCCATACAGTATACATCCAATATGAATGATGACCACAGTCTAGAGGCTTCTGCTCCCAGTGCCTTGTCTCAGGAGCCCTCTACCCTCTGCCAGCTGCACACAGGTGATAAAGTCAGGTTAGAGGTGGACTGGTGACTGTCCAAGGTGTGTCTCTCTCTCTCTCTCTCTCTCTCTGTCTCTCTCTCTCTGTCTCTCTCTCTCTCTCCCTCCTCTCTATCTGTCTCTTTCTCTTTTGTCTAAGGCTAAAGCACTGGGATCTCTGAAAGGCTCCCGACTGTCTGTGTGTGTGTGTGTGTGTGTGTGTGTGTGTGTGTGTGTGTGTGTGTGTGTGTGTGTGTGTGTGTGTGTGTGTGTGTGTGTGTGTGTGTGTGTGTGTGTGTGCAGGAGCTCTTGTTTGGGCCTGTCTAGCTGTGATCTCTGTTTCTATTCTCTAAACTAGGACATCACACACACAACATGGATGACAGCATCACAATTCATTATAATTCAATGCTCAACATTTGGTTTTTAACTTTGTAATGAGTAGTTCAGGGTCAATTCAGAATAGAATAGGCTGGAATTTAAAAGACTGGACCAGAATAGAATAAGAATAAAACTTAATAGAATACAATACCTTATTATTATTTGGGAATATTTAGTTAGCAGCAGAGGCTGATCAGAGAAAGGCAGCGGTGACCCACCTCTACACTTCGCCTGTCCACTTGTGATGGGGTCACATCCATCCCTCCAGCCCTCCCTGCTGCCCTGGATGTCCACTTGTGATGGGGTCACATCCATCCCTCCAGCCCTCCCTGCTGCCCTGGATGTCCACTTGTGATGGGGTCACATCCATCCCTCCAGCCCTCCCTGCTGCCCTGGATGTCCACTTGTGATGGGGTCACATCCATCCCTCCAGCCCTCCCTGCTGCCCTGGATGTCCACTTGTGATGGGGTCACATCCATCCCTCCAGCCCTCCCTGCTGCCCTGGATGTCCACTTGTGATGGGGTCACATCCATCCCTCCAGCCCTCCCTGCTGCCCTGGATGTCCACTTGTGATGGGGTCACATCCATCCCTCCAGCCCTCCCTGCTGCCCTGGATGTCCACTTGTGATGGGGTCACATCCATCCCTCCAGCCCTCCTTGCTGCCCTGGATGTCCACTTGTGATGGGGTCACATCCATCCCTCCAGCCCTCCCTGCTGCCCTGGATGTCCACTTGTGATGGGGTCACATCCATCCCTCCAGCCCTCCTTGCTGCCCTGGATGTCCACTTGTGATGGGGTCACATCCATCCCTCCAGCCCTCCCTGCTGCCCTGGATGTCCACTTGTGATGGGGTCACATCCATCCCTCCAGCCCTCCCTGCTGCCCTGGATGTCCACTTGTGATGGGGTCACATCCATCCCTCCAGCCCTCCCTGCTGCCCTGGATGTCCACTTGTGATGGGGTCACATCCATCCCTCCAGCCCTCCTTGCTGCCCTGGATGTCCACTTGTGATGGGGTCACATCCATCCCTCCAGCCCTCCTTTCTGCCCTGGATGTCCACTTGTGATGGGGTCACATCCATCCCTCCAGCCCTCCCTGCTGCCCTGGATGTCCACTTGTGATGGGGTCACATCCATCCCTCCAGCCCTCCTTTCTGCCCTGGATGTCCACTTGTGATGGGGTCACATCCATCCCTCCAGCCCTCCCTGCTGCCCTGGATGTCCACTTGTGATGGGGTCACATCCATCCCTCCAGCCCTCCCTGCTGCCCTGGATGTCCACTTGTGATGGGGTCACATCCATCCCTCCAGCCCTCCTTGCTGCCCTGGATGTCCACTTGTGATGGGGTCACATCCATCCCTCCAGCCCTCCCTGCTGCCCTGGATGTCCACTTGTGATGGGGTCACATCCATCCCTCCAGCCCTCCTTGCTGCCCTGGATGTCCACTTGTGATGGGGTCACATCCATCCCTCCAGCCCTCCCTGCTGCCCTGGATGTCCACTTGTGATGGGGTCACATCAATCCCTCCAGCCCTCCCTGCTGCCCTGGATGTCCACTTGTGATGGGGTCACATCCATCCCTCCAGCCCTCCCTGCTGCCCTGGATGTCCACTTGTGATGGGGTCACATCCATCCCTCCAGCCCTCCTTTCTGCCCTGGATGTCCACTTGTGATGGGGTCACATCCATCCCTCCAGCCCTCCCTGCTGCCCTGGATGTCCACTTGTGATGGGGTCACATCCATCCCTCCAGCCCTCCCTGCTGCCCTGGATGTCCACTTGTGATGGGGTCACATCCATCCCTCCAGCCCTCCCTGCTGCCCTGGATGTCCACTTGTGATGGGGTCACATCCATCCCCAGCCCTCCCTGCTGCCCTGGATGTCCACTTGTGATGGGGTCACATCCATCCCTCCAGCCCTCCCTGCTGCCCTGGATGTCCACTTGTGATGGGGTCACATCCATCCCTCCAGCCCTCCCTGCTGCCCTGGATGTCCACTTGTGATGGGGTCACATCCATCCCTCCAGCCCTCCCTGCTGCCCTGGATGTCCACTTGTGATGGGGTCACATACATCCCTCCAGCCCTCCCTGCTGCCCTGGATGTCCACTTGTGATGGGGTCACATCCATCCCTCCAGCCCTCCCTGCTGCCCTGGATGTCCACTTGTGATGGGGTCACATCCATCCCTCCAGCCCTCCCTTCTGCCCTGGATGTCCACTTGTGATGGGGTCACATCCATCCCTCCAGCCCTCCCTGCTGCCCTGGATGTCCACTTGTGATGGGGTCACATCCATCCCTCCAGCCCTCCTTGCTGCCCTGGATGTCCACTTGTGATGGGGTCACATCCATCCCTCCAGCCCTCCTTGCTGCCCTGGATGTCCACTTGTGATGGGGTCACATCCATCCCTCCAGCCCTCCCTGCTGCCCTGGATGTCCACTTTTGATAAGGTCAGCAGGCGCTCACCTAAACCTTGGGTACAGTTATGATAGACCAACATACCCCCTTTTGTCAGGCCTCCGGTCACCTTCCCCACGTGAACCACGCACACACACACCTGTCCGTCCAGGGCGGTGTGAATCCCTTTGACCTCCACGTGTTGTCAGAAGGACGATCCGTTGACTTCGATCACATGCCGCAGTATTCCACGGAAACACTCACATGTTCACTTACAGATTCACACACATATTAGTGTGTCCATGTGTGTGTGTGTGTTAGCCTTCTTCTAAAGGTTACTGATGGTGGTGACAGGCTCCAGAAAGCCCTTCTAAACCCAGCAGATTTACCCAGCAGCTGCTGCTCTGGCCTGGGCCTCGCTGGCCTCGCACGTCCCCCTCTCTCTGGAGCTCACCGGGTGGACACAAACACACACACATGTACGCGCACACACCATTTGGGCCAGGGGCCCTCGTCCCCAAACCAACCCGATCAGGGGAGGCCGTAGACGGATGGAAAGTTGGCTCTGAGTCCTTATGAGGCGTGGGAAAGGTGTGTGGATAAATGCCTGCTTGTGCATACGATATGACACCCAGAGCGACTGGAGGAGCTGTACTTTAAAGGCTGGGAATTCACACCTTTCTCTGCCAAGATTTACTTGAGGTGTATGGACCAGAGAGTAGAGTACAGTAGATACTAGTGTAGGCTGAATACCGTACACATCATGTCCACCTCACTTTATGGTGTATATTCAGTTCTTTACGTGCAAACTGTTAATTAGTTGTCTCAATTTACATATAATATTAGCAATTATACTGTGGATATGTGCCTGCTCTGAAACAAGCCTGTTGCATTCTTGAACTGCTCCCTTTAACAGAATCCCAATCAGCAGTCAACCTGCTGTTTCCTCACGTTTCTGATAATGGTATAACGGGAGGGATGTGTCTCTAGGTTGCTACAACGCTCTCCAATGAGATTTGAACATGTCTGTGCTGGTGAAAACCTCTTTGTACAGGCTCATCATGAGGTTTGGATAACAAAACATACAAAGTATTTGTGTACCCATTAGTTGCACTGTACAACAATTCTATCATGTGACTCAGACATACAGTACAGAGAGAGAGAGAGCAGTATTACTGATTTCAGATCAGTCTTAACTGTAGGGAGAGATACGGTTCCAGTCTTTCCATCTACAAATACTGTACCTGACTGAAAGGTATCTTAGTGCCCTGATGTCAGATCACATATCAGCAACAGTCATTATGTGTGTGTGTGTGTGTGTGTGTGTGTGTGTGTGTGTGTGTGTGTGTGTGTGTGTGTGTGTGTGTGTGTGTGTGTGTGTGTGTGTACGCGTGCGTTTTCTGAATTGAGCGCTATAGCTTTTCAGAGAATCCATTTTTTTCTCCTTATGTAATAACAATGGACTGCATTTATGCAACACTTTTCTAAAGGCTGCTTTATTGTCACCTAATCCATTCTGCCACATATCTAAAGGTGATATCCAATAAGGCACCTTGTTACCCCCACATCATCACTAGTTATCATGGTGATCTACATATATTTAACAGCGGAGAGTCGATGGGATTTTATTATTCTGTTGTCATATTATCATTATTGGTATTATTTGAATTTTCAGTTGTGTCATCTAGAAATGCAGTTCCTTGTTTTATATGTATTCTACTGTGTACACACAATATACTGCTTTCTGACCGTCTTTTGTTGATTATTATACTGTGTACATACTGTGTGTTCACGCACACACACACACACACACACAGACACACACACACACACGCAGAGAGAGGGTCTGTCCCGTGGATCCTGCAGTGAGGCAGGGCTAGGCCGGACGTCCCTTTCCTTCATCTGACAATTGTACCTGCTGCTAGGACATTAGACCATGTGTGTGTGTGTGTGTGTGTGTGTGTGTGTGTGTGTGTGTGTGTGTGTGTGTGTGTGTGTGTGTGTGTGTGTGTGTGTGTGTGTGTGTGTGTGTGTGTGTGTGTGTGTGTGTGTGTGTGTGTGTGTGTGCGTGCGTGCGTGCGTGTGTTTTTATATCCCTGCGCATGAGAAGTTTAGACAATCAGGCTTTCTGCTATCGGTAAAGTTGTTCATTCTTTAACCCATTTGGTGTTATTTGACGAAAGGACCTATTTTATTTATCCCTCTCAGAGTGGCTTTATATGTAATTGTTGGAGTACAGAGGTGTCATTCACCCATTTGGTTTTGGAGGGGCGCTTAAATTTAAAATAAAGTATATATTTAATAAACCCTAGAAATGTATATAATTACAGGACATGTACCCCATTGGGAATGACATGATGTTCCATCTCCTCTCTTGCTCTCCCTCCCAGGACAGAGGTGGGTTGGTGGGCTGACCAGAGTCGATATCGCCCTCTATCTATCTAGTGGTGAACTGCAGCCTGTTGTCTTCTCTGTGGCAGAAATCTGTAAAGCTCAGACTGTGTTTCTCTGCTACCAGGAACCAATATAACTAACTCAGATCACACACACATCCAGCCGTCTGTGAACTGACCTGAATGAACTTACGTAGCCTGTTGACTGCTGTGATTGATACCTGGTAGGTCCAGGACTGATAACTCCTCTACAGATGTCAGCAGGCTGTGACCACAGGGTCATCATCATCTTTAACATTACACACACACACTAACACACTCTGTCTCTCTCACACACACTAACACACTCTGTCTCTCTCACACACTAACACACTCTGTCTCTCACACACACACTAACACACTCTGTCTCTCACACACACTAACACACTCTGTCTCTCTCACACACACTAACACACTCTGTCTCTCTCACACACACTAACACACTCTGTCTCTCTCACACACACTAACACACTCTGTCTCTCTCACACACATACTAACGTGACTGAGGCACGCTGCTTCAGACAAAAACCATGTACACAATACACCACCAATCTGTGTGTGTGTGTGTGTGTGTGTGTGTGTGTGTGTGTGTGTGTGTGTGTGTGTGTGTGTGTGTGTGTGTGTGTGTGTGTGTGTGTGTGTGTGTGTGTGTGTGTGTGTGTGTGTGTGTGTAGCAGTTATTGAATCATATTGACAGTAGAATCAGTGTAGGTGGTTGGTGCATATTTAAGGCCCTCGATATTCAGGAGAGGAGAATTAGTGAATATAATATCCTTCTAATGCACACACATACACTCTCTCACACGTACACACATTGAGAAACAGTGAGATATGTACATGTGGCCTAAAGGGGTCACTGGCAACAAGGAGCACACATTGGAACACAATCAATACATCTGGACCGACCACTGCCCCTCTCGGGAAAGAAAGGGGTAGTGGTCTTGGTATGTCTGTCTCTCTCTCTGTCTCTCTCTCAATTCAATTCATTCAAAGGGCTTAATTGGAATGGGAAACAAAGTCAAAGTGAAATCAGTTTTTGGTTTTGTTACAGTAAACATTACACTTACAAAAGTTCCAAAGAAATAGAGACATTTCAAATGTCATATTATGGCTTTATTCAGTGTTGTAATAATGCGCAAATAATTAAAGTAGAAAATGGAAAATAAATCAACTTAAACATGGGTTGTATTTACAATGGTGTTTGTTCTTCACTGGTTGACCTTTTCTTGTGACAACAGGTCACAAATCTTGCTGCTGTGACATCACACTGTAGTCTTTCACCCAGTAGATATGGGAGATTATCAAAATTGGGTTTGTTTTCAAATTCTTTGTGGATCTGTGTAATCTGAGGGAAATACGTGTCTCAAATAGGGTCATACATTTGGCAGGAGGTTAGGAAGTGCAGCTCAGTTTCCACCTAATTGTTTGGGCAGTGTGCACATAGCCGGTCTTCTCTTGAGAGTCAGGTCTGCCTATGGCTACAAACGTAATACACCAAATGGAATTCTACTTCACGTATGTTGTTAGATTCTCTATAACATCAGACAGAGAGAACAGTGCAAAGTAGCAGGAGGACATTGTGTGTGTATCTGCTTCTAAATGCATTTATACCTACTGGTATCTGTGTGTTTGATAAGCGTGTGTGTTCGTGTGTGTATGTGTCCTGTGGAATTTGACTGAACACAGGTGTGTTGTCTGTCTCTAGTCTAGCTGTGCCGCGGCATCGCTAACATGTAGGAGACCCATTTACATTACAGACACAGCAATTAAAATCCATTTTGAATGGTCCCAACACACACACACAACGCTCCGCTTTGAAACCTTTCTTTAGTATCTTTTTAATCAATACTCAGCTTTGCTGCTGCAGAGATTTAATGTCTGTATACCTTTAAAAAAAATCTATTGAAATGAATAAATTATGAAGATGTAACTTTTTCTAAATAGTGCTATTTGTTGTTTTAGTTTGGGAAGAATTTGTGAATAATCGCTGTCCATTTTAACATTTGTATGTCTTTCTATGTCATTGAGCTATGATTTAGAAAGGCAAGTTATTACCATACCGTATCAACGTTTCTATTTAGGTTTTGACAGTTGAATCCAGTGATGGTTATTATCAGCGGTAAGGATGTGGTGTGTGTGTGTGTGTGTGTGTGTGTGTGTGTGTGTGTGTGTGTGTGTGTGTGTGTGTGTGTGTGTGTGTGTGTGTCTGTGTGTGTCTGTGTGTGTCTGTGTGTCTGTGTCTGTGTGTGTGTGTGTGTGTGTGTGTGTGTGTGTGTGTGTGTGTGTGTGTGTGTGTGTGTGTGTGTGTGTGTGTGTGTGTGTGTGTGTGTGTGTGTAGCCTTAGCTTTGTTCAGCAGCAGACACACACTGACACACACTGATACACACTGACACACACTGATACACACTGACACACACTGACACACACTGATACACACTGACACACACTGATACACACTGACACACACTGATACACACTGATACACACTGACACACACTGATACACACTGACACACACTGACACACACTGACACACACTGACACACACTGACACACTGACACACACTGACACACACTGACACACACTGACACACACTGATACACACTGACACACACTGATACACACTGACACACACTGACACACACTGATACACACTGACACACACTGATACACACTGATACACACTGATACACACTGACACACACTGATACACAATGATACACACTGACACACACTGACACACACTGATACACACTGACACACACTGATACACACTGATACACACTGACACACACTGATGGTTGAACGGGGTTGAACGGGGTATGGTTGAACGGGGTATGGTTGAACGGGGTATGGTTGAACGGGGTATGGTTGAACGGGGTATGGTTGAACGGGGTATGGTTGAGCGGGGTATGGTTGAACGGGGTATGGTTGAGCGGGGTATGGTTGAACGGGGTATGGTTGAGCGGGGTATGGTTGAACGGGGTATGGTTGAACGGGGTATGGTTGAACGGGGTATGGTTGAACGGGGTATGGTTGAACGGGGTATGGTTGAACGGGGTATGGTTGAGCGGGGTATGGTTGAACGGGGTATGGTTGAACGGGGTATGGTTGAACGGGGTATGGTTGAACGGGGTATGGTTGAACGGGGTATGGTTGAACGGGGTATGGTTGAACGGGGTATGGTTGAACGGGGTATGGTTGAACGGGGTATGGTAGTAGGTGCCAGGCGCACCGGTTTGGGTCAGGATTTTTAATTCTCAACAGTTTCTCATGTGTATCAAGAATCGTACACCACCCAAAGGACATCCAGTCAACTTAACACAACTGTGGGTAGTATTGGTGTCAACATCGGCCAACATCCCTGTGGAATGCTTTCAACGCCCTGTAGAGTCCATGATCTGACGATTTGAGGCTGTTCTGAGGGCAATAGGGGGAAGATGTTGTCAATGTTTTGTGTGTTAGTATGCACAATGTATTTTTAAGGGTTTTATCTTCCTGTTCTTCTATGTTGCTGCAGTTAAGCTGAGAGAGAGAGGGAGAGAGAGAGAGAGAGAGATCAATTTGCCATCACAGGTGCATTAGGGCAGAAAAAGAGAGTGTGTGTGTTTATCAAGGGAGCAAAGACAACTCATTTGAATGTGAGCTAGGAGGGCTGGAGGAAGCCCAGGAGAATGAATGTGAGATAGGAGGGCTGGAGGAAGCTCAGGAGAATGAATGTGAGATAGGAGGGCTGGAGGAAGCTCAGGAGAATGTGAGATAGGAGGGCTGGAGGAAGCTCAGGAGAATGAATGTGAGGTAGGAGGGCTGGAGGAAGAGACAGAGTGCTAAGAAACAGAATGTGTGAGTGTGTGTAGTATATGTATATGTGACTGCTAAAGTATTTGTTTGCAGAAGGCTGCGTTGATTCCAACTCATCTTTGTCGATGCATATAGACTGATGGATACATCATAACAGAGGTATGCCTGGCCAGACGTCTGCGTGTATTTGTGTGTGTGTGTGTGTGTGTGTGCGCTTATATGTGTGCATCCATGCGTGTGTGTGCCTGTTCCTGCCTATGTGTCTGCATTCTTGCGTATGTGTGTGTGTGTACGGTGTCATAGCCGGTTCCTAGGCCTCGTAACTCACACCCCATAGTGATTTCTTCATATGATCATGTTTTAATTCATAGAAGACTGGATGGCCCTCCTATGTGGCCCTAGTTAGCTCGGGCAGCTAAAGCTGCTCTTTACTGAGGATCAGTTAACACAGAGAAAACAGAGCAGCGATGTGTTGATTTTATACAACATCTATTGGCTGGATACTTTGAAATACAGTATTTATCTTTCATTTGATAGGTGTTAATATAGGAGGAGATATAGCTAACTCACTTTTTGTTCAGTTAATGTCTATGTTCAAACACACACACACACACCTCATCCCTCCTTTCCACCCCTCTGCTCCCTCATCCTCTCATTCTCTCTGTTCCCCACATGCACTCTATTCAGGGTGGGAGCCTATAAGACTGAACTGGAGAGAACTAATACAAAGAGAGAGGAAGATGTGTTGTAGGAAATAGGGTTCCGCCTCCTGGTCGGGTGTGTGTGTGTGTGTGTGTGTGTGTGTGTGTGTGTGTGTGTGTGTGTGTGTGTGTGTGTGTGTGTGTGTGTGTGTGTGTGTGTGTGTGTGTGTGTGTGTGTGTGGGCGTGGGCGTGGGCGTGGGCGTGGGCGCGTGTGCGTGCGTGCGTGCGTGCGCGGAGACAGTTGGAGACTATTCCTAAGCGGAACGTCAACGCTCCTGAGTTTTCTTAGCAGTGGGAATTGCGTCTTCCCGCTGGGGTTGGGAAGACGGGGAGCCGCTGACACACGCACGGAAAACAACCTGGACACAGCCAGTTCCTGGAAAACATGCCCCAATCATTCCACAACAACGACAGTCTGGAATCTGTGACTGGGAAAACGAATCCCTATTTTACTGCTGAGTGGTTATAGGGTTGTCCAATATTTGGCTCTTTTTTATTTAATTTCCTTTTGGATAGTGTTAAAGACACTGATGTTCTATTACATTATCAAACTAAGTGATGTAACATGTCAGTGTTTCACCTATTGCTTGTGTGAGGCCAAGCTTGGATGTTTTGTATTCTAACTTTATTGTTCATGTTTACTTAGCCAATCATTTTACCCTTTCTCGTTTATCTCTTAATTTTTTTTAAATCTCTCTCGTCTCGCTCTGTTCTACACAGGGCACATATGCAGAAACCAGAGCGTGTGTAAGCGGCCTGTTTAAACACATTACGGTCAGAGAGATTACTTCATTTTACTAATCTTCTCACTTACAGACAGACGGGCAGAGAATTAGAGAGCAATAGAGACAGACAGAGAGAGAAAAGGAAGAGAAAGAAAGAAAGGGACTGAGAGAATGACAGACATGCCAATAAACAGATGGAACAGTGTATTTCTATGCAGGCTTCAATCACAACGTTGGTATTACCCCGGCCTGAAAGACATTATCTCTCCGCTCAACAGAAATAACTGATAACAACTGCCCTGAGAGAGAGACAGAGAGAGAGAATATAGAGAGATAATTAGAATGCACTGTTTCTTTAAATACCCCCCTCCTCACCTCTCTCTCTCTCTCTCTCTCTCTCTCTCTCCCTCTCCTCACCTCTCTCTCTCTCTCTCTCTCTCTCTCTCTCTCTCTTCACCGCTCACTCTCGTTATTCATCTGCCCCCTGTCTTACTCCCTCTGTCGCTCTCTCTTTGTGTCTGCCCTTCCTCTCGACCTGCTCGGCTCCCCTCTCTCTCTCTTTCTCCGTGAGCGAAGACCGAGCCCTGCATCTTTCTCATTGGCCGCCCATCCACCAATGAGCAGCCCGGACGGGCCAGAGGGACTACATATGCAAAGCCTTGCTTCATTATTCATGAGCTCCAATTGTGGCTTTAAGTCCTTGATTAGAAGAGTGCTAGAGCTTTTGGTCCCAACCGGCTGGCTGCTGTGTCTGTAGGCTTGTCACACGGAGGACCACTGTGCTGCTGTGTCTGTAGGCTTGTCACACGGAGGACCACTGTGCCTGATTGCAGTGCTCTGACAGGAACGGAGCGAGAGCGAGAGAGAGAGAGAGAGAGAGAGAGAGGAGAGAGAGGAGAGGAGAGGAGGAGGATAGCAGAAAAAAACTTTGATTCATAGAGGTTTGCTCACATTATGGTGGCAGTGTGCAGATGGATTCTGTAGAACTTCCCCTGCCCGAGTGTTACTCTCTACACTCTGAGCAACAAGAGTAGGTAAATTTGACCTTTTTACTATTGATGTTTTTCCCTCTTGTCATTGTGAATGCCTTTGATTGTGTGTCTGCCTGTGTGGGTACGTGTTCATCAGACTAAGAGTGTGTGAGTGTGTATTATTTTGTGTGGTACTATGCTGCGGAGGTGGCCGGTAGCATGTCAAGGTTGTTACAACTTTCAGGTAGTGTGTGTGTTTGTGTGTCTTTGTGTCTGTGTGACTGTGCATGTGTGTGTGTGTGTGTATGTAACAGTGAGTGTGTGTATGTCTGTCTATGGGTGCTCGGCTGCGGTGCAGAGAGGAGCTCTCACTCAGCGTGAGGAGCCGGGTTTCTGCTTCTCTACCTGAGTAGGACACACACTCTGACATGTCTGTCCTGGTACAGAGAGCCATAATGCCTTACTTTATAAACGTGTGTGTATGTGTGGTCAGTCTGGGATGTTTCAGTCTTAGTTTATTAGGCAGGGTCAGTGTGCGTGAGGGCTGTCTGTCAGCCAGCCAGCAGAGTGAAAGGGGGAGCGGGACGGCCAGCGATAGAGAGAGAGGGGTAACGGAGGAGAGGAGAGGACAGAAGCGGCAGGAGGAGAAGGGGAGAGGACGAAGAGGAGGGGGAGAAAGTGCTGTTAAATGCCAGGAGAGCTTGAATTTCAGACAGCCATCACGGCGTGTGGGCCTGCCGCGGCATTAGAGACAACACAACACACTGCGCCGCACAGTGTGTGTGTGTGTGCGTGCCTGCGTGCCTGCATGCCTGCGTGCGTGTTTGTGTGTGTGTGTGTGCACGCATGTGTGTGGAGTGTTTTATGTAAATACAGAATCAGGGACATCCATACCTTTCTGTCTATAGACACAACACCCAGCAGTGACCAACACCAGCACGTCCTCTAATATAGATAGAAGGGGTTTTGTTGTAATATTAAACAAATACATTTAAGGAGTTCCAGGAGGCAGAATGGCCTAAAATGTCATATTTAATAATATCTAAATCAAATAGAAGTCCTGGTTTTGGACACTCGCACACTCCTCACTCTGTTTCATACCACTTGGCCTTAAGTTAAATAATAGAATACAAGTGAATGGAATACCAAGAAACCAATAGATGAATAGAGTGAAGAGAAGAGAGGATAGATGGATAGAGTGAAGAGAAGAGAGGATAGATGGATAGGGTGAAGAGAAGAGAGGATAGATGGACAGAGAGAAGAGAAGAGAGGATAGATGGATAGAGTGAAGAGAAGAGAGGATAGATGGATAGAGTGAAGAGAAGAGAGGATAGATGGATAGAGTGAAGAGAAGAGAGGATAGATGGATAGAGTGAAGAGAAGAGAGGATAGATGGACAGAGAGAAGAGAAGAGAGGATAGATGGATAGAGTGAAGAGAAGAGAGGATAGATGGACAGAGAGAAGAGAAGAGAGGATAGATGGACAGAGAGAAGAGAAGAGAGGATAGATGGACAGAGAGAAGAGAGGATAGATGGACAGAGAGAAGAGAAGAGAGGATAGATGGACAGAGAGAAGAGAAGAGAGGATAGATGGACAGAGAGAAGAGAGGATAGATGGACAGAGAGAAGAGAGGATAGATGGACAGAGAGAAGAGAGGATAGATGGACAAGTTTCTAAAGGGAACCACGGCACTCTTAACCGTTGCCCTGGACTGTGTCTGAACGCTGATACAGCTGCAAAAGTGGGGCCTTGAGCGACAGCCCTCTTGTAGACTACACACACACACACACACACACACACACACACACACACACACACACACACACACACACACACACACACACACACACACACACACACACACACACACACACACACACACACACACACACACACACACACACACACACACACACACACACACACACACAGAGACTGGAGGTTACTTAAGTAGAGCGAAAGAAAGGATAGATTGGTAATCTACATAGATAGAATAAAATATTTTATTAATGTCAACGTACACAACCCAACCACTTCCTGTATGCCTGCTGACTTTCTGTGTATGTGTGTGTGTGGACAGTGTGTGTTTTGTCATGTCGACAGTGTGTGTTTTGTCATGTCGACAGTGTGTGTGTGGACAGTGTGTGTTTTGTCATGTCGACAGTGTGTGTTTTGTCATGTGGACAGTGTGTGTTTTGTCATGTCGACAGTGTGTGTGTGGACAGTATGTGTTTTGTCATGTGGACAGTGTGTGTGTGGACAGTGTGTGTTTTGTCATGTGGACAGTGTGTGTGTGGACAGTGTGTGTTTTGTCATGTGGACAGTGTGTGTGTGGACAGTGTGTGTTTTGTCATGTGGACAGTGTGTGTTTGGACAGTGTGTGTTTTGTCATGTGGACAGTGTGTGTTTGGACAGTGTGTGTTTTGTCATGTGGACAGTGTGTGTTTGGACAGTGTGTGTTTTGTCATGTGTGTTTGGACAGTGTGTGTTTTGTCATGTCGACAGTGTGTGTTTGGACAGTGTGTGTTTTGTCATGTGGACAGTGTGTGTTTTGTCATGTGGACAGTGTGTGTTTGGACAGTGTGTGTTTTGTCATGTGGACAGTGTGTGTTTTGTCATGTGGACAGTGTGTGTTTGGACAGTGTGTGTTTGGACAGTGTGTGTTTTGTCATGTGGACAGTGTGTATTTGGACAGTGTGTGTTTTGTCATGTGGACAGTGTGTGTTTGGACAGTGTGTGTTTTGTCATGTGGACAGTGTGTGTTTGGACAGTGTGTGTTTTGTCATGTGGACAGGGTGTGTTTTGTCATGTGGACAGGGTGTGTTTTGTCATGTGGACAGGGTGTGTTTTGTCATGTGGACAGGGTGTGTTTTGTCATGTGGACAGGGTGGGTGTTAAATCATAGCTTTAGATACACGTCTCTTCTGAAACATTTAGTAAATATCCCAAATTCCTTCTTTCTGAATGAGACAGATAAGACCAGAAATGTAAATATTACTAGAGCTTTTGGTGTATGTGAGCATTTTTTGGGGGGGAGAGTTTGTGAATTCATTGCTTTGGTGTGACTGAGATATGGCGAGAGGAGCTGAGAAAGTGTTTGGTACATATAGTCTGTAAGGAAACAGATTCAGGAGACTGTCTTTTGGGTCTCTCTCATCGGTCTAAGGCACTGCATCTCAGTGCTAGAGGTGTGACTACAGTCCCTGGTTTGTATCCAGGCTGTATTACAACCGGCTGTGATTGGGAGTTCCATAGGGTGGCGCACAATTGGCCCAGCATCGTCCAAGTTTGGCTGGTGTAGGCCGTCATTGTAAATAAGAATTTGTTCTCAACTGACTTGCCTAGTTAAATAAAATTCAAATATTGTCCCGTAGTGATGGGCTTTAGCCTGGGTTTCCCCTGTCGATAGTGATGGGTTTTAGCCTGGGTTTTCCCTGTCTATAGTGATGTGCTTTTAGCCTGGGTTTTCCCCTGTCTATAGTGATGTGCTTTAGCCTGGGTTTCCCCTGTCTATAGTGATGTGCTTTAGCCTGGGTTTCCCCTGTCTATAGTGATGTGCTTTAGCCTGGGTTTCCCCTGTCTATAGTGATGTGCTTTAGCCTGGGTTTCCCCTGTCTATAGTGATGGGTTTTAGCCTGGGTTTCCCCTGTCTATAGTGATGGGTTTTAGCCTGGGTTTCCCCTGTCTATAGTGATGGGTTTTAGCCTGGGTTTCCCCTGTCTATAGTGATGGGTTTTAGCCTGGGTTTTCCCCTGTCTATAGTGATGGGCTTTAGCCTGGGTTTCCCCTGTCTATAGTGATGGGTTTTAGCCTGGGTTTTCCCTGTCTATAGTGATGGGTTTTAGCCTGGGTTTCCCCTGTCTATAGTGATGGGTTTTAGCCTGGGTTTTCCCCTGTCTATAGTGATGGGTTTTAGCCTGGGTTTCCCCTGTCTACAGTGATGGGTTTTAGCCTGGGTTTTCCCCTGTCTATAGTGATGGGTTTTAGCCTGGGTTTTCCCCTGTCTATAGTGATGGGTTTTAGACTGGGTTTTCCCCTGTCTATAGTGATGGGTTTTAGCCTGGGTTTTCCCCTGTCTATAGTGAAGGGTTTTAGCCTGGGTTTCCCCTGTCTATAGTGATGGGTTTTAGCCTGGGTTTTCCCCTCTCTCAGTGTCCTTAGTGATCCGGGGTTAGAGTCGCTGCTCATAAAGAAACACACTGTCTGAATCCCTCCCTCGGTACCAGCTATAACCAGGATATACTCATAGTACTCACGCTCCTCTCTCCCCACTCACTCCCCGCTCATCTTCTACATAGAAGTTGATGAGTGGGATTCTAATTGATATATTAAGGATAATGATAATAATACAAATAATGATAATAATAATAACAAGTGCCGTTTTGCTGATTATCATAATTTTATTCCTTTCATGCCTGAACATCCATTTAATTTGCATATCATGAAGTGTTTTTCTCCTCTTAGTTCAATTGATTTAGTGTGTTTGTTTTGCTGGTTAATCGTAGAGGTCAAGGGGATGTTGAATGCAGGTTTACAGGACAGGTTTTCTACTGAAAGAATAGAGAACTGTTTTAATGGCTTGGGCTGATTTTTTAAGCTGTGAAGGTGGATGTTGTGGTTTGTAGTTATTAGATATTATTCTACATTTATTTCCCAAATAAATAATGGTGCTATGTGATTTTTTTTTAATTACATTTTAACTACAATTTACATTTTAATACAATTCGTATTTATGCGGTGTCTTGTTTGTGGACTCAATGCAGTAAAATACATGCTTTTCAATGTTCAGAATATGATTTTTATTGTCGACTCATGACATGTAATTTTTTTTGCATTCGTTTCTAAATACACTTAGTGAGACAGAGCATCTTGCTCTGCAGTTTTGTAGATTTAGGACAGGGATATGAAATTGAAAAATTATGCAGATTTAAAATGTGGGACATTTAAATAATATACATTCTAAGAAATTTGATGGCGCAATTTATGCTTTTCAATTCTGTAGAATAAATTCAGTGTATTTAACATACTTGAACATTTCTAAGAATGAATGAAACAAATCAGAATCTAATGCTGTAACAGATATATCATTCCTAAATGAATGATTTCTAATGGAGAGCTCTGTCTGTGAGAGAGACAGCCTGCTTTTTCTATACATCACACCACATTCTGACACAACCAGCCAGGCTGGCCGGGGGACAAGTACGAGGAGTTTTGGTTGTTCCTCTCCGTCTCTCAATCTGACATTCTCTGTGTGGAAATGAGGAAAGCACTGGAGAGAGGGATCAGGGAAATCGAGGGATTTTGCGTAAATTAAATTAATATTAATCTCCGTATAAAATAATTTACTTAATTTATCTGTCAAATCACGTCAATATGCAGCCTCAATATGTGGCATGGATATTTTTCTCAAAGGTAAGTTTGAATGTGTGTGTGTGTGTGTGTGTGTGTGTGTGTGTGTGTGTGTGTGTGTGTGTGTGTGTGCGTGTGCATGTGTGTGTGTGTGTGTGTGCTCGTGTATCGTCCCTGTGTGTACGGGTGTAGTATGATGTGTTTTTATGCATCTGCGTGTTCCCGGCTGTCTGATGGCTGTCCCATTGTCTCCACACACATGAGCGCAAGCGCACACACACGGTGGCGGTGTCGGCCCCTCTTGTTCAGAGTGTGAGGCATTCCAAGGGTAATTAACTGTGGCTCAAAGAGAGAGCCTCCTGAGCAGACCCATTCACCCCTCAAAGACGGGAGGGGGGAGTCTTTTGTTTGACAGGGGGGCAATAAGTGCTCCTGCGGACGCGCGCACACGCACACACACGTAAGATGCAATCACACACATTGAGACACACTCAGCGACACAGAGACACACACAAGCACATGCACGTACAACAAAATCACACACACATCTACTAATGCGAGCAGAAAGCCTTAGAGGGCTGAGTATGAAAGGATAGAGGAGGAGGAGGAGAAGGAGGAAGAGGAGGAAGAGGAATAGGAGGAGGAGGCCTTGATGATGTGATTGTCAATAATTTGATTTATGTTCAATCCATCAGGGTGTGTGTGACAAGGCTATTGTGTGTGTGTGTGTGTGTGTGTGTGTGTGTGTGTGTGTGTGTGTGTGTGTGTGTGTGTGTGTGTGTGTGTGTGTGTGTGTGTGTGTGTGTGTGTGTGTGTGTGTGTGTGTGTGTGTGTGTGTGTGTGTGTGTGTGTGTGTGTGTGTGTGTGTGTGTGTGTGTGAGAGAGAGAGACAGAGAGAGAGGGTTGCACTGGCTTTTAAGAGGAGTTGAAAGAGCCTTAGGAGGGACGACACCACACACACACATGGCCTCAACATTCCGGAGGTACGCGTCGCAATTAGCAATTACACCCCATGTCGCTGTCGCTACAGAGACTGAACGCATCGCTGTCGCTACAGAGACTGAACGCATCGCTGTCGCTACAGAGACTGAACGCATCGCTGTCGCTACAGAGACTGAACGCGTCGCTGTCGCTACAGAGACTGAACGCATCGCTGTCGCTACAGAGACTGAACGCTGAGCGAATTAGACGTCCAGAAAGAGATAGAGAGAGACGCTTCCCACCTTTCAATTCAATTCCCCTCCACTCCACTCATCCCCCATCTCTCCCTCTCTCCATCCCTCTCTTCCCCCTGTGGATTCCCCTCCTCCGTCATTCACGCGTCCTGTTTCTCCCTTCTGTTTGAATGTTCCTCTATAAAAAGAGAGTGTGAATTGACAGCTGATCGTTTATCATGTTATCTCCATGTTTTGTGCATTTTTTCGGCGAGAGTGGATGGGGTAGCGTAGTAACTCTAAAAACAAGGTGTGTGTGTGTGCGTGTGTGCGTGTCTGCGTGCGTACGTACGTACGTGTGTGTGTGTGTGGGTGTGTGTGAGTGTGAGTGTGTGTGGGTGAGTGTGAGTGTGAGTGTGAGTGTGAGTGTGTGTGTGGGCTAGGGGAAGAGGGTTAAGTGCTAGGTCTGTTATGCTTATCAAATAGGGCGGCCTGCTGGTTTGGCCAGGAGAGAGGGGAGTAGGAAGCAGTGTGTGTGTGTGTGTGTGTGTGTGTGTGTGTGTGTGTGTGTGTGTGTGTGTGCGTGTGTGTGCGTGCGTGCCTGCCTGCCTGCCTGCCTGCCTGCGTGCGTGCGTGCGTGTGTGTGTGTGTGTGTGTTGCGTGCGTGTGTGAGCTCTCTGCTCTCCTCTGTATGGTGTGGTCTTGTATGGAATGATTAAATTGTCATTGTCCTGCAGCAGAGACAGAGAGGTGGGGGGGAATGAATATCCATGCAGCCTCCTGTCTGACAGTGAAATATTTCCTCCTCTCATCCTCCCATCATGCTTCACGTGTGTGACTGATGGGGGGAGAATGACAGGACCCCATCACTCTCTCATCTCTCTCTCATATCTCTCTCTCATCTCTCTCCCATATCTCTCATCTCTCTCCCATATCTCTCTCTCATCTCTCTCCCATATCTCTCATCTCTCTCCCATATCTCTCATCTCTCTCCCATATCTCTCTCTCATCTCTCTCCCATATCTCTCATCTCTCTCCCATATCTCTCTCTCATCTCTCTATCATCTCTCTCATATATCTCTCATCTCTTTCTCATATCTCTCTCTCATCTCTCTCATCTCTCATCTCTCTCTCATTTGTCTCTCATCTCTCTCTCTCATTTCGGCATCGTTCCCCTATTCCCTGTCTCTCCGTCTCCCTCGTTCTCTCCCTCTCTCTCTCCAGTTTAGCGTTGCGTTCAGTTGGAACTAGATCTGAGGACCCTCTTCTCCCATTGCTTTTTACCCCTCTTAAACTCTGGTTTGGTAATGATACAATACGACAACAAATGTAGTCTGAAACGGACACTGTGCATGTCTTGGGGTTTGTTTAAAAATGAACGTACAAACGGGAACCTATTTGAAAATACTTAGAATGACGCATATAGTGATTTATGTTGTGTTTTTTGGGGATGGAAACATTTTTAACCAGAGTAGTTAAGTCAAGTAAACACTGCTAAAAGGAAAGGGAAGTATTGTATTTTTATTATTAAAAGGCAGTTTATTTATTGAGTAAATTGTTTTAATTTCCTAGTAAATGATCAATTACTGTTGCAATAGAAAACAATTTAATTTCATTTCATTTGCATCCCGCAGCTGATTCATTTGATTTTCCCCATATTTCATTTATTTTCTCCTACTATAAATGCATCTCTTTGCGCCACTGTTGTTTTATAGAGTTTTATTTGCGATGACAGTATCGCACGGAGCAATCTGCTAGGTTTATCCTGCCCAGCATGTCTGAATGGACAGACTAACACATATAAAGGCATAAACACAGACAACTAAACTGGTGTGAGGTGTAAGTTTGTTGTATACATGTGCTGTGTATGTGTTGTGGTTGTCACTTAGCTGTGCTTGACCACACCGGGAGCTCTAGGGAGCTGTGTGTACACGTGGTATGGTCGAGCTCCCCGGCCATGCCCCCAGTACCCTCCCAGTTCATCAGTCCTTGTCGTTCCTACTTCCTAATCACAACAACAACAACTCTGAATTAAGTACTTGGATAAATAGTAGTTGTATTTTCAGTAACCAACACATTTCATTTTTTTATTGGTTATTTTAGAATTTTAGAATGTGATTGTTTGACTGTTTTATCAACTCAAAGGAGTGTTATTTTGGAGAATGTTTTTACTCTGATTAGAGATTTGTTTGATTCTGTGTCAGATTATACCAGGAATATTCCTTCATCAGCGCAGACTATGCCCAGTTTATAGGCCAAATGTAGTTTTAGGTGAAAAGAAACCCAGAAACCCAGTTGGTAGGCACATAGTGTTTGTGTTCTTCATTTTTAACCCGTTTAGAATGAGTACCTTTAGAACACTTCCCCCTCTCTCCCCATCTCTTCCTCTACCCCATCTCCTCCTCTACTCCATCTCCTCCTCTACCCCATCTCCTCCTCTACCCCATGTCTTCCTCTACCCCATCTCCTCCTCTACTCCATCTCCTCCTCTACTCCATCTCCTCCTCTACTCCATCTCCTCCTCTACCCCATCTCCTCCTCTACCCCATCTCTTCCTCTCCCCCATCTCCTCCTCTACCCCATCTCCTCCTCTACCCCATCTCCTCCTCTACCCCATCTCCTCCTCTACCCCATCTCTTCCTCTCCCCCATCTCCTCCTCTACCCCATCTCCTCCTCTACCCCATCTCCTCCTCTACCCCATCTCTCCCTCTCCCCCATCTCCTCCTCTACCCCATCTCTCCCTCTACCCCATTTCCTCCTCTACCCCATCTCTTCCTCTACCCCATCTCCTCCTCTACCCCATCTCCTCCTCTACCCCATCTCCTCCTCTACCCCATCTCTTCCTCTCCCCCATCTCCTCCTCTACTCCATCTCCTCCTCTACCCCATCTCCTCCTCTACCCCATCTCTTCCTCTCCCCCATCTCCTCCTCTACCCCATCTCTTCCTCTACCCAATCTCCTCCTCTACCCCATCTCCTCCTCTACCCCATCTCCTCCTCTACCTCATCTCTTCCTCTACCCCATCTCCTCCTCTACCCCATCTCCTCCTCTACCCCATCTCCTCCTCTACCCCATCTCTTCCTCTCCCCCATCTCCTCCTCTACCCCATCTCTTCCTCTACCCCATCTCCTCCTCTACCCCATCTCTTCCTCTCCCCCATCTCCTCCTCTACCCCATCTCTTCCTCTCCCCCATCTTTTCCTCTCCCCCATCTCCTCCTCTACCCCATCTCCTCCTCTACCCCATCTCCTCCTCTACCCCATCTCCTCCTCTACCCCATCTCCTCCTCTACCCCATCTCCTCCTCTACCCCATCTCTCCTCTCCCCCATCTCCTCCTCTACCCCATCTCTTCCTCTCCCCATCTCCTCCTCTACCCCATCTCTTCCTCTCCCCCATCTTTTCCTCTCCCCCATCTCCTCCTCTACCCCATCTCCTCCTCTACTCCATCTCCTCCTCTACCCCATCTCTCCCTCTCCCCCATCTCCTCCTCTACCCCATCTCTTCCTCTCCCCCATCTCCTCCTCTACCCCATCTCTTCCTCTCCCCCATCTTTTCCTCTACCCCATCTCCTCCTCTACTCCATCTCCTCCTCTACCCCATCTCTTCCTCTACCCCAAATCTTCCTCTACCCCATCTCCTCCTCTACCCCATCTCCTCCTCTACCCCATCTCTTCCTCTACCCCATCTCCTCCTCTACCCCATCTCCTCCTCTACCCCATCTCTTCCTCTCCCCCATCTCCTCCTCTACCCCATCTCTTCCTCTACCCCATCTCCTCCTCTACCCCATCTCCTCCTCTACCCCATCTCCTCCTCTACCTCATCTCCTCCTCTACCCCATCTCCTCCTCTACCCCATCTCCTCCTCTACCCCATCTCTTCCTCTACCCCATCTCTTCCTCTACCCCATCTCCTCCTCTACCCCATCTCCTCCTCTACCCCATCTCTTCCTCTACCCCATCTCCTCCTCTACCCCATCTTCTCCTCTACCCCATCTCCTCCTCTCCCCCATCTCCTCCTCTCCCCCATCTCCTCCTCTACCCCATCTCTTCCTCTACCCCATCTCCTCCTCTACCCCATCTCCTCCTCTACCCCATCTCTTCCTCTACCCCATCTCCTCCTCTACCCCATCTCCTCCTCTACCCCATCTCCTCCTCTACCCCATCTCCACCTCTACCCCATCTCCACCTCTACCCCATCTCCTCATATACCCCATCTCCTCCTCTCTCCCCATCTCCTCCTCTCTCCCCATCTCCTCCTCTACCCCATCTCCTCCTCTACCCCATCTCCTCCTCTACCCCATCTCCTCCTCTACCCCATCTCCTCCTCTACCCCATCTCTTCCTCTCCCCCATCTCTCCCTCTCCCCCATCTCCTCCTCTACCCCATCTCCTCCTCTACCCCATCTCCTCCTCTACCCCATCTCCTCCTCTACCCCATCTCTTCCTCTACCCCATCTCTTCCTCTACCCCATCTCTTCCTCTACCCCATCTCCTCCTCCACCCCATCTCCTCCTCTACCCCATCTCTTCCTCTACCCCATCTCCTCCTCTACCCCATCTTCTCCTCTACCCCATCTCTTCCTCTACCCCATCTCCTCCTCTCCCCCATCTCCTCCTCTACCCCATCTCTTCCTCTACCCCATCTCCTCCTCTACCCCATCTCCTCCTCTACCCCATCTCCTCCTCTACCCCATCTCCTCCTCTACCCCATCTCTTCCTCTACCCCATCTCCTCCTCTACCCCATCTCCTCCTCTACCCCATCTCCTCCTCTACCCCATCTCCACCTCTACCCCATCTCCATCTCTACCCCATCTCCTCATATACCCCATCTCCTCCTCTCTCCCCATCTCCTCCTCTCTCCCCATCTCCTCCTCTACCCCATCTCCTCCTCTACCCCATCTCCTCCTCTACCCCATCTCCTCCTCTACCCCATCTCCTCCTCTACCCCATCTCTTCCTCTCCCCCATCTCTCCCTCTCCCCCATCTCCTCCTCTACCCCATCTCCTCCTCTACCCCATCTCCTCCTCTACCCCATCTCCTCCTCTACCCCATCTCTTCCTCTCCCCCATCTCTCCCTCTCCCCCATCTCCTCCTCTACCCCATCTCCTCCTCTACCCCATCTCCTCCTCTACCCCATCTCCTTCTCTACTCCATCTCCTCCTCTACTCCATCTCCTCCTCTACCCCATCTCTTCCTCTCTCCCCATCTCCTCCTCTCTCCCCATCTCCTCCTCTGCCCCATCTCTTCCTCTCCCCCTCCTGCTCCCTATTGCCTCCTCAACAAGCTCTCACAGTCCCAAATTAGACTTTCATCCATATTCTACAAACGTCAACTTTCAAAATTGCTCCAAACGTCAAATTTCAAAGTGTTTTCTTTCTCCTACTGCTCTGTATTGTTCCTTTTCTCCAAATGTCAAATTTCAACGTTATGCTTTAAGTTTAGGCACTCATTCCGAATGGTTAGGACCAACTAGGACCAAACACGCAACGTTCTGATCCAGAGTCATTGGATTACGTTGGATTACCACCCCGTTCACAACGCCCTAGCAAAACCCAAGCCTACATGATGGTACTAGCGCTCACTGTTTCGAAGGCATTTCCCAAGGTTCTCAGGATAGACGTCCAATTTCAATGTCAATCTTGAACGACCTGGCCCCCTCCTTTCCCCCCATCTCCTCCTCTCCCCCACCTCCTCCTCACCCCCTTCTCTCCCCCATCTCCTCCTCTCCCCCACCTCCTCCTCACCCCCTTCTCTCCCCCATCTCCTCCACCTCCTCCTCACCCCCTTCTCTCCCCCCATCTCCTTCACCTCCTTTCTACCTCCTCTCCTCCTCTCCTCCTCTCCCCCATCTCCCCCTCACCCCTCACCCCCCTCTCCCCCACCTCCTCCTCTCCTCCTCCTCTCCCACCATCTCCTCCTCTCCCCCCATCTCCTCTCCTCTTCCCGCAGTCGGTACTGTCACCTACCCACACGTTCAGTATTAAAGCCGACAGTCCATCTGGCACTCAACCCGCTAACAGCTCCTGTCGCTAACGCTAACAAACACACACCGAACCCCACCTTCCCCCGACACACACACACACACTAATGCTAACACCACACAGCCATTCTGAACTACCCACCTGCACCCTTTACGAAAAACACAGAACAGAACAGACACATTTTTACATTTACATTTTAGTCATTTAGCAGACGCTCTTATCCAGAGCGACTTACAGTAGAGTGCATACATTTTATTACATTTTACATTCTGAGACAAGGATATCCCTACCGGCCAAACCCTCCCTAACCCGGACGACGCTATGCCAATTGTGCGTCGCCCCACGGACCTCCCGGTTGCGGCCGGCTGCGACAGAGCCTGGGCGCGAACCCAGCCCAGCCTGGGCGCGAACCCAGAGACTCTGGTGGCGCAGCTAGCACTGCGATGCAGTGCCCTAGACCACTGCTCCACCCGGGAGGCCTATCTCCCCGGGAGACACAGCATTAAGTAAACAGTGAGTCACTGCTTTCCTCTGGGTGAGTCACTACTTTCCTCTGAGTGAGTCACTACTTTCCTCTGGGTGAGTCACTGCTTTCCTCTGGGTGAGTCACTGCTTTCCTCTGGGTGAGTCACTACTTTCCTCTGGGTGAGTCACTACTTTCCTCTGGTTGAGTCACTACTTTCCTCTGGGTGAGTCACTACTTTCCTCTGGTTGAGTCACTACTTTCCTCTGGGTGAGTCACTACTTTCCTCTGGGTGAGTCACTACTTTCCTCTGGGTGAGTCACTGCTTTCCTCTGGGTGAGTCACTACTTTCCTCTGGGTGAGTCACTACTTTCCTCTGGTTGAGTCACTACGTTCCTCTGGTTGAGTCACTACTCTCCTCTGGGTGAGTCACTACTTTCCTCTGGTTGAGTCACTACTTTCCTCTGGGTGAGTCACTACTTTCCTCTGGGTGAGTCACTACTTTCTTCTGGGTTAGTCACTACTTTCCTCTGGTTGAGTCACTACTTTCTTCTGGGTGAGTCACTACTTTCCTCTGGGTGAGTCACTACTTTCCTCTGGGTGAGTCACTACTCTCCTCTGGGTGAGTCACTACTTTCCTCTGGGTGAGTCACTACTCTCCTCTGGGTGAGTCACTACTCTCCTCTGGGTGAGTCACTACTTTCCTCTGGGTGAGTCACTACTCTCCTCTGGGTGAGTCACTACTCTCCTCTGGGTGAGTCACTACTTTTCTCTGGGTGAGTCAATACTCTCCTCTGGTTGAGTCACTACTTTCCTCTGGGTGAGTCACTACTTTCCTCTGGGTGAGTCACTACTCTCCTCTGGGTGAGTCACTACTCTCCTCTGGGTGAGTCACTACTTTCCTCTGGGTGAGTCACTACTTCCTCTGGGTGAGTCACTACTTTCCTCTGGGTGTTTCGGGGCAGAGGGGAGGAGGGACAGCGGGAGGCCGGTGGTGGTGGCATTTGTGCTCCTCGGGGCTCCTGCTTCTGCATTAGGAAGAATGGCACCTGTCTCATCAATCACAGCTTCACCATCACACACACACACATACATACACACACGCATGCACGTGCGTGCACACATGCACAGTCACGGGCCTTCCATTCACAGATGGACTAGCAACACTTGAGTGAGTAACTAAGCATCAGCAAGGCATGGACACACACACACACACAGGTACTTGGCGTAATTTTGCTCAATGTCCTGTGTGCTAATCCGTGTATGTGTGTGTGTGTGTGTGTGTGTGTGTGTGTGTGTGTGTGTGTGTGTGTGTGTGTGTGTGTGTGTGTGTGTGTGTGTGTGTGTGTGTGTGTGTGTGTGTGTGTGTGTGTGTGTGTGTGTGTGTGTGTGTGTGTGTGTGTGTGTGTGTGTGTGTGCGTGCGCGCGCGAGTGTGTGTGCTCCTTACACCTTCTGACAGGAGTGTGAAATAGGTTCATGTAGAACCCTATAGGTTAATGTTTTCTCACAGATGCCCCTCAGTTCCTCTCTCTCTTCTCTTTTCTCTACCCCCCTCAGTTCCTCTCTCTCTTCTCTTATCTCTGTCCCCCTCAGTTCCTCTCGCTCTTCTCTTCTCTCTGTCTCTCTGTCCCCCTCAGTTCCTCTCTTTCTTCTCTTCTCTCTGTCCCCCTCAGTTCCTCTCTCTCTTCTCTTCTCTCTGTCCCCCTCAGTTCCTCTCTTTCTTCTCTTCTCTCTGTCCCCCTCAGTTCCTCTCTCTCTTCTCTTCTCTCTGTCCCCCTCAGTTCCTCCCTCTCTTCTCTTCTCTCTGTCCCCCTCAGTTCCTCTCTTTCTTCTCTTCTCTCTGTCCCCCTCAGTTCCTCTCTCTCTTCTCTCTGTCCCCCTCAGTTCCTCTCTCTCTTCTCTTCTCTCTGTCCCCCTCAGTTCCTCTCTCTCTTCTCTTCTCTCTGTCCCCCTCAGTTCCTCTCTCTTCTCTCTGTCCCCCTCAGTTCCTCTCTCGCTTCTCTTCTCTCTATCCCCCTCAGTTCCTCTCTCTTCTCTCTGTCCCCCTCAGTTCCTCTCTCTCTTCTCTTCTCTCTGTCCCCCTCAGTTCCTCTCTCTCTTCTCTTCTCTCTGTCCCCCTCAGTCCTCTCTCTCTTCTCTTCTCTCTGTCCCCCTCAGTTTCTCTCTCTCTTCTCTCCTCTTCTCCTATCCAATCCCTTTTCCTTTTAAATACTGTACATTCCTTTACATACAACATCAGTCCATTATTTGTCATTGTGAAATTATAGTTTTGAAGCAGAGATTTATTCTGACAAGTTTGGGTTTTATTTTTAGAAGTAGGAAATATTACAACAAGACATTATATGTTAATGTATAAACATTCTGACTCTTTTCTCCAATTCTCCAAGTACTGCGTGATGCTTGTTCTGTATCACTGTAAGCCGACCTATCTTGTTAATGTTGGTTTCTACAGCCTGGGTCTAGACTTGGTTAGTCCCTGACATACTCCTCCTGAGTGTACACACATCTCCTTCTTCCAGCCCTCCATTTTATCACATACTTTTGTTGTCTTCCGCTCCTCCTCTCCTCTCTCTGGACTCTGAGAGTGCTGAGATGGCAGTCGCGTTTTCTCTCACTCTCGCTCTCTCTCGCACTCTCTCTCTCAATTCAATTCAATTCAATTCAATTCAATTCAATTGACTATATTGACATGGTAAGTTCATTATTACTTACATTGTCAAAGTATACATATAGAAAAATGAAAAAAAAATGCTGGGACCAACAGCAATAATAATAGTAGTAGTGGACATGGGATTACCATTAACAACAACTACAACAACAATATTAACCAGAACAACAATACATTAAAGCAATGGTAGTAGACCAGTGTCAACATGGTCTACTCTCTCTCTTGCTCTGTCTGTCTCTCTGGTGGTATGGTAGTGTTGTATGTATAGGGGTCAGGTGTGTCTGTCTGTCTGGTGGTATGGTAGTGTTGTATGTATAGGGGTCAGGTGTGTCTGTCTCTCTGGTGGTATGGTAGTGTTGTATGTATAGGGGTCAGGTGTGTCTGTCTCTCTGGTGCTATGGTAGTGTTGTATGTATAGGGGTCAGGTGTGTCTGTCTCTCTGGTGCTATGGTAGTGTTGTATGTATAGGGGTCAGGTGTGTCTGTCGCTCTGGTGGTATGGTAGTGTTGTATTTATAGGGGTCAGGTGTGTCTTCACTGGGCCCTGTGTTTCACAGCATCTGCTATTCAGAGACCCTCACAGCATCTGCTATTCAGAGACCCTCACAGCATCTGCTATTCAGAGACCCTCACACACTATGTATCAATAAAGGAAGGTAAGCTGCAACAATGGTCAACTCTCTCAGTTATTAAGTTGTTGTTACGTGGGAGAGATATTTGTACTAATTAGTAGTTTAATGTTAACTTGTGCGCATCGTGAAGTGTTATTGTATTGTGTGTACATTTGTGTATGTTGCAATTTTTTTAATTTAATTAGACTGTATTTTGCTTTGCAGGCTGCTAACTGAAAGTAATATTTGATTTTAGGCTTTGATTTGAGACCATAAGTATTTAAGTTAATTTGTTTTCAGTAACATTTATTATTAATATATATTTTCTTTACCTGAAATTTTTCTTAAAATAAAAATATATTTAGTATAAAATAATGCAGCGGTTTTTGTGTGATTTAAAACAAACTACTTCCTCTGGGTGAGTCACTACTCTCCTCTGGGTGAGTCACTACTCTCCTCTGGGTGAGTCACTACTTTCCTCTGGGTGAGTCACTACTTCCTCTGGGTGAGTCACTACTTTCCTCTGGGTGTTTCGGGGCAGAGGGGAGGAGGGACAGCGGGAGGCCGGTGGTGGTGGCATTTGTGCTCCTCGGGGCTCCTGCTTCTGCATTAGGAAGAATGGCACCTGTCTCATCAATCACAGCTTCACCATCACACACACACACATACATACACACACGCATGCACGTGCGTGCACACATGCACAGTCACGGGCCTTCCATTCACAGATGGACTAGCAACACTTGAGTGAGTAACTAAGCATCAGCAAGGCATGGACACACACACACACACAGGTACTTGGCGTAATTTTGCTCAATGTCCTGTGTGCTAATCCGTGTATGTGTGTGTGTGTGTGTGTGTGTGTGTGTGTGTGTGTGTGTGTGTGTGTGTGTGTGTGTGTGTGTGTGTGTGTGTGTGTGTGTGTGTGTGTGTGTGTGTGTGTGTGTGTGTGTGTGTGTGTGTGTGTGTGTGTGTGTGTGTGTGTGTGCGTGCGCGCGCGAGTGTGTGTGCTCCTTACACCTTCTGACAGGAGTGTGAAATAGGTTCATGTAGAACCCTATAGGTTAATGTTTTCTCACAGATGCCCCTCAGTTCCTCTCTCTCTTCTCTTTTCTCTACCCCCCTCAGTTCCTCTCTCTCTTCTCTTATCTCTGTCCCCCTCAGTTCCTCTCTCTCTTCTCTTCTCTCTGTCTCTCTGTCCCCCTCAGTTCCTCTCTTTCTTCTCTTCTCTCTGTCCCCCTCAGTTCCTCTCTCTCTTCTCTTCTCTCTGTCCCCCTCAGTTCCTCTCTTTCTTCTCTTCTCTCTGTCCCCCTCAGTTCCTCTCTCTCTTCTCTTCTCTCTGTCCCCCTCAGTTCCTCCCTCTCTTCTCTTCTCTCTGTCCCCCTCAGTTCCTCTCTTTCTTCTCTTCTCTCTGTCCCCCTCAGTTCCTCTCTCTCTTCTCTCTGTCCCCCTCAGTTCCTCTCTCTCTTCTCTTCTCTCTGTCCCCCTCAGTTCCTCTCTCTCTTCTCTTCTCTCTGTCCCCCTCAGTTCCTCTCTCTTCTCTCTGTCCCCCTCAGTTCCTCTCTCGCTTCTCTTCTCTCTATCCCCCTCAGTTCCTCTCTCTTCTCTCTGTCCCCCTCAGTTCCTCTCTCTCTTCTCTTCTCTCTGTCCCCCTCAGTTCCTCTCTCTCTTCTCTTCTCTCTGTCCCCCTCAGTCCTCTCTCTCTTCTCTTCTCTCTGTCCCCCTCAGTTTCTCTCTCTCTTCTCTCCTCTTCTCCTATCCAATCCCTTTTCCTTTTAAATACTGTACATTCCTTTACATACAACATCAGTCCATTATTTGTCATTGTGAAATTATAGTTTTGAAGCAGAGATTTATTCTGACAAGTTTGGGTTTTATTTTTAGAAGTAGGAAATATTACAACAAGACATTATATGTTAATGTATAAACATTCTGACTCTTTTCTCCAATTCTCCAAGTACTGCGTGATGCTTGTTCTGTATCACTGTAAGCCGACCTATCTTGTTAATGTTGGTTTCTACAGCCTGGGTCTAGACTTGGTTAGTCCCTGACATACTCCTCCTGAGTGTACACACATCTCCTTCTTCCAGCCCTCCATTTTATCACATACTTTTGTTGTCTTCCGCTCCTCCTCTCCTCTCTCTGGACTCTGAGAGTGCTGAGATGGCAGTCGCGTTTTCTCTCACTCTCGCTCTCTCTCGCACTCTCTCTCTCAATTCAATTCAATTCAATTCAATTCAATTCAATTGACTATATTGACATGGTAAGTTCATTATTACTTACATTGTCAAAGTATACATATAGAAAAATGAAAAAAAAATGCTGGGACCAACAGCAATAATAATAGTAGTAGTGGACATGGGATTACCATTAACAACAACTACAACAACAATATTAACCAGAACAACAATACATTAAAGCAATGGTAGTAGACCAGTGTCAACATGGTCTACTCTCTCTCTTGCTCTGTCTGTCTCTCTGGTGGTATGGTAGTGTTGTATGTATAGGGGTCAGGTGTGTCTGTCTGTCTGGTGGTATGGTAGTGTTGTATGTATAGGGGTCAGGTGTGTCTGTCTCTCTGGTGGTATGGTAGTGTTGTATGTATAGGGGTCAGGTGTGTCTGTCTCTCTGGTGCTATGGTAGTGTTGTATGTATAGGGGTCAGGTGTGTCTGTCTCTCTGGTGCTATGGTAGTGTTGTATGTATAGGGGTCAGGTGTGTCTGTCGCTCTGGTGGTATGGTAGTGTTGTATTTATAGGGGTCAGGTGTGTCTTCACTGGGCCCTGTGTTTCACAGCATCTGCTATTCAGAGACCCTCACAGCATCTGCTATTCAGAGACCCTCACAGCATCTGCTATTCAGAGACCCTCACACACTATGTATCAATAAAGGAAGGTAAGCTGCAACAATGGTCAACTCTCTCAGTTATTAAGTTGTTGTTACGTGGGAGAGATATTTGTACTAATTAGTAGTTTAATGTTAACTTGTGCGCATCGTGAAGTGTTATTGTATTGTGTGTACATTTGTGTATGTTGCAATTTTTTTAATTTAATTAGACTGTATTTTGCTTTGCAGGCTGCTAACTGAAAGTAATATTTGATTTTAGGCTTTGATTTGAGACCATAAGTATTTAAGTTAATTTGTTTTCAGTAACATTTATTATTAATATATATTTTCTTTACCTGAAATTTTTCTTAAAATAAAAATATATTTAGTATAAAATAATGCAGCGGTTTTTGTGTGATTTAAAACAAAAAGTTGAACTAGGCAAGTCTCCTAAATTCCTAAAATGTCTTCCTAAATGTCTCCTAATTGTCCTCCTAAAAGTACAAGATAAGCAGTGTGTCTCCTAACTCTGCTGCTGTGCTCTATATATTGTAGACTAAACCCTCTCCAAAGTAATGGTCTTTCTCCCCAAATAACATTTTATATTTTATGAAGGTAAGGTTTAAAACTCAATCCGATTATCACACCACAAAGGGTAATGTAATAAAGCAATGGTGTGCTAATCCCGCTGCGCGACGTTGGTGTTTTAGCATTTTTGCTAATGTAAGTGAATACGTAGCGCGCGGCAGGCGCTGTATTGAGTTGAGCCCCTACAGTAGATAGAACGCTGAGCAGGGCCGAGCAGGGCCGAGCAGGGGCGAGCAGGGCCGAGCAGGGGCTTGTCCATGGCTGTGTGTTGGAGCCGGCCGTGTCTGCAGAACCGTATCGATTCATCCTGTTCACTCACCTGGAACTAAAGGCAACACATTACACGCACAGGCCTTTTTCTACTTTACCATAGCCTGCCGGCCTGGCCAGCCACACACACACACACACACACACACACACACACACACACACACACACACACACACACACACACACACACACACACACACACACACACACACACACACACACACACACACACACACATGCACACACGTATAGGCTTGTACACACGGACACACGCATACATATATGCATGCAGGCATGGATTTACACACACACACACACACGCACGCACGCACGCACGCACACACACACACACACACACACACACACACACACACACACACACACACACACACACACACACAAACACACACAGACAGTGTTCCAGTGTGTCTGTGTTTGTGTGGTAAACATGTGTTTATCAGTATGTGAGGTCCATGTTCTGACGTATGTACTGATACACACATAGAGATAACAACAGACACAATGTATTACACAAACATTAAGGGACTATTAGATTATCACATTCTTTCTCTAAAATGATTTGTTCTCATATCCAAATTAACAATTATTATAATATATGTGTATTATAATATAAAACATATTTTTATTAGGCTGAATAGACAGAATGAAAGAAAGAAGGAAAAAGATTAACCTGGAGAGAAAACAGAGAGTGAAGGTATTACCATGATCCTTTTATACACTATTTACAGATTTGCTGCCCACATTTAGATTAGTGTTTTTTATTTTCAATTACAGTGATTTTAGCTCTATCTATTTTAAGAGTGAGTTTTAAGACATTTCTTTCGTAGTGGAATGTCTAAATTTGACCCTCTATTTGTTCACGTTCTAATATAAAGATATTCTTATTATTAGTCTAGGGATCTTTCCCCTGGTGTTCTCTTTTAATGTAGGGCACCTGGCAATTTCCTTACACACACACACACACACACACACACACACACACACACACACACACACACACACACACACACACACACACACACACACACACACACACACACACACACACACACACACACACACACAGTTTCCTCTCAGTGACGTCAAACTGTCTGGACTGTCCGTACTTTTCTGCACTTTAAAAAAATATATTTTTTTACATTTTCAGACGATGATTCTGATTCCATTGCCGGGGGTTACCTTATCACCCTGGAGACAGCTCCTCCCCTGATGCAGAGGTGGTATTTGATTGACAGCTAACAGTCCATCCCCTTTCCTTACTTTTTATCCCAAGACCAATAATACCCATAGCGTATTATAACTGTCCAGGAAGGCTTCTATTAATGTCACACACACCCCTCTCCTAAGTAACACTGTCCGGTAAATGCAGCCGTTAAACATTTACCATGAACGACCTCTGCTGTGCATGCGGCCTGTCACAGATGTCGGTAAACGTTACCATAGCTCAAGGCCATAAAAAGTGTTCGTAAGCACTCTCTGTTGTTGTCTCATATAGGCCCCATGATGTGCATACTGTATATACAAGTCCTGTCTGTCTCTGTCTGTCTGTAATATTCTGAGTCTCTAGTCTGTCTAAGGTAGCGTCAGTAAACCTGTTCCATTGTACTCAGGTGTCCTGTCTGACCATCATTTAGTATGTACAGTTAGGGGCATTACAAATATAATTTCCTAAATGGCTGTGCTACATCTACCGTACATCGTTAATATGGAAAAGTAGCAATCATCTATCAATAACCAATGTAGTGAAATACATTGCTGAAATATGCCCCTCATGCTGAACTTACATCCACTTTGAAACAAGTGTTTTTACATGTGCTGTGGTACAGGTTAACTCTATGTGTTCTCCAGGCTTCCTATTTGATAATACGCTCAATATGTACAGGCTAACTGTCTGTTGAACTAAAGTGTCAGTCCTACTGTCTCTGTGTTCTCCTCCGAGACTGCTGGGCCTTTCTGACCCCCTGTTCCCTGTCTGAGGTGTCAGTCCTACTGTCTCTTTGTTCTCCTCCCCAGACTGCTGCTCCTATCTGACCCCTGTTCCCTGTCTGAGGTGTCAGTCCTACTGTCTCTGTGTTCTCCTCCCAGACTGCTGCTCCTTTCTGACCCCCTGTTCCCTGTCTGAGGTGTCAGTCCTACTGTCTCTGTGTTCTCCTCCCCAGACTGCTGCTCCTATCTGACCCCCTGTTCCCTGTCTGAGGTGTCAGTCCTACTGTCTCTGTGTTCTCCTCCGAGACTGCTGCTCCTTTCTGACCCCCTGTTCCCTGTCTGAGGTGTCAGTCCTACTGTCTCTGTGTTCTCCTCCCAGACTGCTGCTCCTTTCTGACCCCCTGTTCCTTGTGATTCTCTGTGTTGTAGAATGAACTTATCAAAGGCCCAGGTTAATAGCGAAGATAAGTACGGCAAATGTGGCAGCGCCTGGAGAATGCAACAGACGTACGACCTCGACGCCACTCACATGCGTGACGCACATGCACTTTATAACCCAAGGTAAGAGAGGAAACATCCTCACACACACACACACACACACACACTACATCAAAAGCCAATTCAAAGTACTGTTGTCTTTTCCATGTCTCAATGTCGTAGGTTGTGAAGATAAAATGTGTTGTTTTTGTTAGTGTGTGGGTGTGTGTGTGTGATGTCTACGTCTTTGTCTCCTCCATAATTGACCATTCATCCAGTGTGCTGTACAGCTCCCACTACTACTATAATCCTTCTGTAGGTTTAGATTACAGTGATAAAGGGTATGGGCTGCGTTCAGAAGGGAACACCGTTGTAGAATGTTTTTATAATGTTCAGTACCTTTCCCCCACCTGAATGCTCCCCAGGTCTGTGAGCAGGTTAGTCGGAGTACACACAGTACATGACGCTAAGTTGTGTTGACACTTTAATGGCTAGCTAGCTAGTTGTTGTGTACAAGGGTTACTGGGCTGGCTGCTGTTTAGTGTGTAACCCTCTCACCAGGCTCAAATGTGACTTTCACGATATTACTTTACTTAGAATATCTTAACAGCATGGGATATTAGGTGAGAAGGACATCTCCAATAAGAATCCCTATTGTAAACTATCTAGGATGATGACAAACTAGGGGATTCACTTCTGTTACGGCAGCCTTCCCTCTCTTCACTAGAAGAGAGAGTGTAGCAGGGATCGGACCAACACGCAGCGTAGCCAGTGCTCAACATGTTTAATAACACTAATAAACAGTGAACACTTAACAAATAACAAAATAACAAAATGTGGCAAACCGATAACAGACCTGTCTGGTGCTGAACACAAACACAGAGACAGGAAACAACCACCCACAATCCCCAACACAAAACAAGCCACCTATATATGATTCTCAATCAGGGACAACGATTGACAGCTGCCTCTGATTGAGAACCATATTAGGCTGGACACAGAAACAGACGAACTAGACACACAACATAGAATTCCCACCCAGCTCACGTCCTGACCAACACTAAACAAGCAAAACACATAAGAACTCTGGTCAGGACGTTACAACTTCAGATAGAATGATTATAGATTTTTGTAATTATATAAGGATATGCTTCCCCATGCATTAAATGAAACTGAAACAGTAAATGACTCCACCAACGCAACAGACATATGGTTCAAGATGTATATTATCACATTTTCAATGTACCACATCAAAAGAAAGAAATAATAAACCCCCTATGATTTTTCACAACACATGTCCAAATGAATTGCAAGCTTGGTTAAACCCATTGGTGCGCGTTGGAGCTCCCCCCCAAGAAATGACGACACACATAAAGTCCCAAACCCGTTGTGGTTACTCACTACTCGTAGATATTTCCTCAGCGAAGTATAGCAGTTCCATGCAGGTGTCCTCACAAGATGCACAGTATCAATGCAGACAGTACTCCTTAGCAGCAACAGATATCCCATGGTAACATGAACTCATTAATCTTCCACAAGCAATTCTCTCCAGTTCTCGCATGACGCTTGGCTAACCTCAAGCTGTCAAATACCTCCACGATGAAACGGTAGCTTCAATCTCTACTAAGTCTTTCTTAACAAAATAATAATAACTCTCTTCTAAAATAAAATCAATATTTCCCTTCAAAACTCAGTAGATTTGGGTTTTGTTGAACTTTTATCGTCTTCTTTTATAGTTTCTTTCTTCAACGTCTCTCCCTCTTTCTTCAACGTCTCTCCCTCTTTCTTCAACGTCTCTCCCTCTTTCTTCAACGTCTCTCCCTCTTTCTTCAACGTCCCTCCCTTTTTCTTCAACGTCCCTCCCTCTTTCTTCAACGTCTCTCCCTCTTTCTTCAACGTCTCTCCCTCTTTCTTCAACGTCTCTCCCTCTTTCTTCAACGTCTCTCACTCTTTCTTCAACGTCTCTCCCTCTTTCTTCAACGTCTCTCCCTCTTTCTTCAACGTCTCTCCCTCTTTCCTCAACGTCTCTCCCTCTTTCTTCAACGTCCCTCCCTCTTTCTTCAACGTCCCTCCCTCTTTCTTCAACGTCTCTCCCTCTTTCTTCAACGTCCCTCCCTCTTTCTTCAACGTCCCTCCCTTTTTCTTCAACGTCTCTCCCTCTTTCTTCAACGTCCCTCCCTCTTTCTTCAACGTCCCTCCCTTTTTCTTCAACGTCTCTCCCTCTTTCTTCAACGTCCCTCCCTCTTTCTTCAACGTCCCTCCCTCTTTCTTCAACGTCTCTCCCTCTTTCTTCAACGTCTCTCCCTCTTTCTTCAACGTCCCTCCCTTTTTCTTCAACGTCTCTCCCTCTTTCTTCAACGTCTCTCCCTCTTTCCTCAACGTCTCTCCCTCTTTCTTCAACGTCCCTCCCTTTTTCTTCAACGTCTCTCCCTCTTTCTTCAACGTCCCTCCCTTTTTCTTCAACGTCTCTCCCTCTTTCTTCAACGTCTCTCTCTCTTTCTTCAACGTCTCTCCCTCTTTCTTCAACGTCTCTCCCTCTTTCTTCAACGTCTCTCCCTCTTTCTTCAACGTCTCTCCCTCTTTCTTCAACGTCTCTCCCTCTTTCTTCAACGTCTCTTTCCCAGGCCTCCTGTTAACCAGGTCAACTCTCCCATTGGCCTCAGCTTAACAAGCTACCTTATTGGTCAAAACATAAAAGTAAACCAACCTATTCCACTTGTACTTTAAAGAAATATTCCTTCAAAAGAAATGCATTAATGACATAACAATTCAGGAGCATTCAATCACCTTTTAAATCTAATACCAAACAATTATAACAAATACACACTATACTTGGTTCTAACAAGGGTATTACAAGTGGTTACTTTGTTATTGTGTTGTTTTGTTTCCCTGGTGGCAGTGAGCATCTGAAAACATGTTTGTTGCTTGTTCACCATTGTGATGATTTTAAATGCTTTGCTTTGGCTTACGTCTGAAGGTTCATTAAAAGCGTCTCTGTGTTGTTTCAGCAGTGGTGGTATATTTGTTATTTGGGGTTTGTTTTAGTGTTTAGTAATTGGCTGTGGGTGTATTTAAAATGTGTTGAATTGTGGTTGTGTTTATAATGTGGTTAGGGTTACTGTTTGGGCCTGTTTCCTTTGATGCTGTGTCTGACTGCTTCAATGAACATGTCAGTGACCATGTAGAAAGAGGGAGGGAGACTGAGAGATAAGGAGAGTAGTCAAGACAGAGAAATAGTGTGTAACAGTGAAAAAAAGAGGAGAAAGAACGTAGAAAGAGGTAAAATGAAAAAGGGGTATTGGGTTTGTATAGAGAGGTGGAGCAGAGACTGATACAGAAGAGAAACAGATAGACAAGAGGGGATAGAGAGAGAGAGAGGGGGATAGAGGATAGAGGTGGCGAGAGGGGGTTAGAGATAGAGAGAAGGGGGTTAGAGGTAGAGAGAAGGGGGATTGAGATAGAGAGAGGGGGATAGAGATAGAGAGAGGGGGATAGAGATAGAGAGAGGGGGATAGAGCTAGAGAGAGGGGGATAGAGGTGGCGAGAGGGGGTTAGAGATAGAGAGAAGGGGGTTAGAGGTAGAGAGAGGGGGATAGAGGTAGAGAGAGGGGGATAGAGATAGAGAGAGGGGGATAGAGATAGAGAGAGGGGGATAGAGGTAGAGAGAGGGGTTAGAGGTAGAGAGAGGGGAATAGAGAGAGGGGGATAGAGGTAGAGAGAGGGGGATAGAGGTAGAGAGAGGGGGATAGAGATAGAGAGAGGGGGATAGAGGTAGAGAGAGGGGGATAGAGGTAGAGAGAGTGGGTTAGAGGTAGAGAGAGGGGGTTAAAGATAGAGAGATGGGGATAGAGCTAGAGAGAGGGGGATAGAGGTAGAGAGAGGGGGATAGAGATAGAGACAGAGGGATAGAGATAGAGAGAGGAGGTTAGAGGTAGAGCGAGGGGGATAGAGCTAGAGAGAGGGGGATAGAGGTAGAGAGAGGGGATAGAGGTAGAGAGAGGGGGTTAGAGATAGAGAGAGGGGGATAGAGCTAGAGAGAAGGGGGTTAGAGGTAGAGAGGGGGATAGAGGTAGAGAAAGGGGGATAGAGATAGAGAGAACGGGATAGAGCTAGAGAGAGGGGGATAGAGGTAGAGAGAAGGGGGATAGAGGTAGCGAGAGGGGGATAGAGGTAGAGAGAGGGGGTTAGAGGTAGAGCGAGGGGGATAGAGGTAGGGGGTTAGAGGTAGAGTGAGGGGGATAGAGTTAGAGTGAGGGGGATAGAGGTAGAGAGAGGGGGATAGAGATAGAGAGAGGGGGATAGAGGTAGAGAATGGGGGATAGAGGTAGAGAGAGGGGGATAGAGGTAGAGAATGGGGGTTAGAGGTAGAGAGAGGGGGATAGAGGTAGCGAGAGGGGGATAGAGGTAGCGAGAGGGGGATAGAGGTAGAGAGAGGTAGAGAGAGGATAGAGGTAGAGAGAGAGGAAAGAGGTAGAGAGAGGGGGATAGAGGGTACAGAGAGGGGGAGAGGTAGAGAGAATGGGATAGAGGTAAAGAGAAGGGGATAGAGGTAAAGAGAGGGGGATAGAGGATAGAGGTAGAGAGAGGGGAAAGAGGTAAAGAGAGGGGGATAGAGGATAGAGGTAGAGAGAGGGGAAAGAGGTAAAGAGAGGGGGATAGAGGATAGAGGTAGAGAGAGGGGAAAGAGGTAGAGGTAGAGAGGAAAGCTCTGCCAAGCTCAGGACACTCTGGGTCGGTCAGCCGGATGCCTGAATTATTCAAACTGCCACACAATATGAAGTGACGGATCAGAGAGAGAGAGAGGAAGGGAAAGAGGTGAAAGAGGGAGGGATGAAAGACGTGGGTAGATTGAGTATAGAGGTAGAAGTCAAGATATTAATACAGATTTTAACTCAAATGTGTGTGACTGCATGCTTTCCAGCATGTTTTTGTGTGTGACAGCGTGTGTGTGTGTGTGTGTGTGTGTGTGTGTGTGTGTGTGTGTGTGTGTGTGTGTGTGTGTGTGTGTGTGTGTGTGTGTGTGTGTGTGTGTGTGTGTGTGTGTGTGTGTGTGTGACTGGGATGGGGGTGATAGGAGGTGCTTGTCCTCCAGATGTACGGTGTTAGTGGTTGGCAGATTAAATGTAGATGTAGGGTGTTAGTGGTTGGTAGATTAAATGTAGATGTAGGGTGTTAGTGGTTGGCAGATTAAATGTAGATGTTCCTTTGTTAGTGCTTGGCAGATTAAATGTAGATGTATGGTGTTAGGTAGATTAAATGTAGATGTATGGTGTTAGTGCTTGGTAGATTAAATGTAGATGTAGGGTGTTAGTGCTTGGCAGATTAAATGTAGATGTACGGTGTTAGTGGTTGGCAGATTAAATGTAGATGTACGGTGTTAGTGGTTGGCAGATTAAATGTAGATGTACGGTGTTAGTGGTTGGCAGATTAAATGTAAATGTACGGTGGTTGGCAGATTAAATGTAGATGTATGGTGTTAGTGTTGGGTAGATTAAATGTAGATGTACGGTGTTAGTGGTTGGTAGATTAAATGTAGATGTACGGTGGTTGGCAGATTAAATGTAGATGTAGGGTGTTAGTGTTTGGCAGATTAAATGTAAATGTACGGTGGTTGGCAGATTAAATGTAGATGTACGGTGTTAGTGTTGGGTAGATTAAATGTAGATGTACGGTGTTAGTGGTTGGCAGATTAAATGTAGATGTACGGTGTTAGTGTTGGGTAGATTAAATGTAGATGTACGGTGTTAGTGGTTGGCAGATTAAATGTAGATGTACGGTGTTAGTGTTGGGTAGATTAAATGTAGATGTACGGTGTTAGTGGTTGGCAGATTAAATGTAGATGTACGGTGGTTGGCAGATTAAATGTAGATGTACGGTGTTAGTGGTTGGCAGATTAAATGTAGATGTACGGTGTTAGTGGTTGGTAGATTACATGTAGATGTACGGTGTTAGTGGTTGGTAGATTACATGTAGATGTACGGTGTTAGTGGTTGGTAGATTACATGTAGATGTACGGTGTTAGTGGTTGGTAGATTACATGTAGATGTACGGTGTTAGTGCTTGGTAGATTAAATGTAGATGTACGGTGTTAGTGGTTGGTAGATTACATGTAGATATACGGTGTTAGTGGTTGGTAGATTACATGTAGATGTATGCAGATCATCATTGGCATCATGAGTCACTGACTTTTAGCTGGATTTACTGCCTGCTGTAAAATACAGCCAGAAGTTAGCCCACCACGCTACACACACGCCTCCCACACTGATAGGGCCTCAGTGTTTGTGTGTATGTTTATGTGTGTGGGTGTATTTATATTTTAGTTAAAAAATAAAATATTCTGTGCTTTTGCATGGTTTGGGAGTTGATTAGAATTGTGTGTGAGTTCTGAAATCAAGAAATGTACAAAATTAACATTCTGTGGCGAGTACAGAAACGTTTTCATTTATAAATATTATCCAGTTCATGGATCTGATCGTTCTCTTCACTCCTCTAATTAGAGATACTTTAAAATATCTTTGTGACTTAATTTCCTGTGTCTTCATGAGCACTCCTGTAAAGGTGTGTCACTGTCACATGAATGAGTGACTGGTCATGGTACCGATCAGGCCCTTCATTGTCAACTCTGTATATTTTTAGGAGTGTAAGCGAACCGTTTTGTTTCATGTTTAAACATAGCTCGTTCTGTGTGTGTGTGTGTGTGTGTGTGTGTGTGTGTGTGTGTGTGTGTGTGTGTGTGTGTGTGTGTGTGTGTGTGTGTGTGTGTGTGTGTGTGTGTGTGTGTGTGTGTGTGTGTGTGTGTGTGTGTGTGTGTGTGTGTGTGTGTGTGTGTGTGTGTGTGAACCTTGCTACTTTCCCTATCCCTTGGGCCTTGTGTTTCAGGCAGAGCCATGGCTAAACATCTTTGCTACCCGGACATTTCTCACAACATGTCTTGCCTGGCATGTTCCCTCTGGCATGTTCCCCCTGGCATGTTCCCCCTGGCATGTTCCCTCTGGCATGTTCCCCCTGGCATGTTCCCTCTGGCATGTTCCCTCTGGCATGTTCCCCTGGCATGTTCTCTCTGGCATGTTCCCCCTGGCATGTTCCCCCTGGCATGTTCCCCCTGGCATGTTTCCCCTGGCATGTTCCCTCTGGCATGTTCCCTCTGGCATGTTCCCTCTGGCATGTTCCCTCTGGCATGTTCCCCCTGGCATGTTTCCCCTGGCATGTTCCCTCTGGCATGTTCCCTCTGGGGTATTTAACCTGCTTTATATAATGCCTTGTGTACAGTAGATATTGTGCCTGACTGAATACGCCTAAGTGTGGGTATTGACTGGATATTGACTGGGTATTGACTGGGTATTGACTGGGTATTGACTGGGTATTGACTGGGTGTGACTGGGTGTGACTGGGTATTGACTGGGTATTGACTGGATATTGACTGGGTGTGACTGGATATTGACTGGGTATTGACTGGGTATTGACTGGGTGTGACTGGGTGTGACTGGGTATTGACTGGATATTGACTGGGTGTGACTGGATATTGACTGGGTATTGACTGGGTATTGACTGGGTATTGACTGGGTATTGACTGGATATTGACTGGGTATTGACTGGGTATTGACTGGGTATTGACTGGGTATTGACTGGATATTGACTGGATATTGACTGGATATTGACTGGGTATTGACTGGGTATTGACTGGGTATTGGCTGGGTATTGACTGGGTATTGACTGGGTATTGACTGGGTATTGACTGGGTATTGACTGGGTATTGACTGGGTATTGACTGGGTATTGACTGGGTATTGACTGGATATTGACTGGGTATTGACTGGGTGTGACTGGATATTGACTGGGTATTGACTGGGTGTGACTGGATATTGACTGGATATTGACTGGGTATTGACTGGGTATTGACTGGGTATTGACTGGGTATTGACTGGGTATTGAATGGGTATTGACTGGATATTGATTGGATATTGACTGGATATTGACTGGGTATTGACTGGGTATTGACTGGGTATTGACTGGGTATTGACTGGGTGTGACTGGATATTGACTGGATATTGACTGGGTATTGACTGGATATTGACTGGGTATTGACTGGGTATTGACTGGGTATTGACTGGATATTGACTGATATTGACTGGATATTGACTGGGTATTGACTGGATATTGACTGGGTATTGACTGGGTATTGACTGGGTATTGACTGGATATTGACTGGGTGTGACTGGATATTGACTGGGTATTGACTGGGTATTGACTGGGTATTGACTGGGTATTGACTGGGTGTGACTGGGTATTGACTGGGTATTGACTGGATATTGACTGGGTATTGACTGGGTATTGACTGGGTATTGACTGGGTATTGACTGGATATTGACTCGATATTGACTGGGTATTGACTGGATATTGACTGAGTATTGACTGGATATTGACTGGGTATTGACTGGGTATTGACTGGGTATTGACTGGGTGTGACTGGGTATTGACTGGGTATTGACTGGGTGTGACTGGGTATTGACTGGGTATTGACTGGATATTGACTGGGTATTGACTGGGTGTGACTGGGTATTGACTGGGTATTGACTGGGTATTGACTGGGTGTGACTGGGTATTGACTGGGTATTGACTGGATATTGACTGGGTATTGACTGGGTATTGACTGGATATTGACTGGATATTGACTGGGTATTGACTGGATATTGACTGGGTATTGACTGGGTATTGACTGGGTATTGACTGGGTATTGACTGGGTATTGACTGGGTGTGACTGGATATTGACTGGATATTGACTGGGTATTGACTGGGTATTGACTGGATATTGACTGGGTATTGACTGGGTGTGACTGGATATTGACTGGATATTGACTGGGTATTGACTGGGTATTGACTGGATATTGACTGGGTATTGACTGGATATTGACTGGGTATTGACTGGATATTGACTGGATATTGACTGGGTATTGACTGGGTGTGACTGGGTATTGACTGGGTATTGACTGGGTATTGACTGGGTATTGACTGGATATTGACTGGGTATTGACTGGGTATTGACTGGATACTGTTTGGTTTATGCAAAGACCGTTAAAGGGGGTGTGTTTGTTTGACTGTGGCCCAGGGCTCACAGTCTTAGGCCAATTGGACTTAGTCTGGGTCAAACCTATTAGAGACAATTGGCATGCCGCTGTCACACAGACCCTAAACCAATCACAGAAAGCACGTTACTGGCACATGGAGACGGCCGCTGTATGTGTGTGTGTGTGTGTGTGTGTGTGTGTGTGTGTGTGTGTGTGTGTGTGTGTGTGTGTGTGTGTGTGTGTGTGTGTGTGTGTGTGTGTGTGTGTGTGTGTGTGTGTGTGTGTGTGTGTGTGTGTGTGTGTGTCTGTATGTCTGTATGTCTGTGGGTCTGTCTGTGTCTGTCAGACACACAGACAGACACGTACAAACACACGTATACATGCAGTTATGGCACTGGTACACAGGCTAGGGATGTTGTGCTTACACCAACACTCAGAGACCGGCCAGCAGGACGATACACACAGACTATAGGAAGACACACCCTTAGTAACAAACAGATTAAAGTATGGCATTTAACAGAGGGATAGATAGGTTTAGAGGAAGGACTGAGAGGGGAGGGTAGCAAGGTAAGGAATGAGATGAGATAATATGGTGTTTAGATGGAGAGAGAAGTTCTCTGGTGGCGTCTCCTTACTCAGTGTTAGTTCCACAGCCCTTCCACACACACACACGCACGCACACACATTCCACTGATTAAGCTTAGTCCCCTCTTGAGGCCACCTTTTATTTATACCATCAAATGGTTGAAAATGATTATTTGTCATGGGAATGGCTCGTTAGTGTAAATTCATCCATCTCTAATAAACTAGATGGCTTTAACACAGATGGGCCGCAAATAGATTTGTGGCTCGGGGTGTGTGTGACTGTGTGTGTGTGTGTGTGCGTGTGTGTGTGAGAGGACAATGGTGATTGGATTGTGGGTTTACAGCGTATGATTAGCAAAGCAGAATGCTCATCAGGAAAGAACAGAGAGAGAGAGCTTTACATCTCTGTCAGTCTCAACCCTCCTCACCTCTCCTCACCCATCTTCACCCCTCATCACCCATCCTCACCACTTCTTACCCTCTGTCACCTGTTCTCCTGTCATCTTCACCCTTGCCTCGCCACACGTCGTCACATTCGAGTCCCCCCATTCTACCTCACCTCATACATCTTACCCCTCTTCACCTGTTGGAAAAAGGGTGGACTCTTGTTTTTTTAACTGTAGTTTGTGTTACTCTGATTGAATTTAAGAAAAAGCTGATGGGACATTGTTTTCGCTGCATAACATTTAGCAGTTGTTCCTTTTCAGGTATAGAAGAAGTGACTGCTAAATGCTAACTCCCGTTCATATGAGCTGGTAGCATAGCTAGCATACAGAAATCTGTGGTGGTAGTCCAAGTCGTTTTTTAACCGCAATGCAGTTGATTGGTGACGATGACATGAACATGTATTGGGATTGACATCAGTGGAGGCTCCTTAGAGAAGGAGGCAATTTGAACATGAAAAGTTATTAATAAACATATTAGGCACATTTGGGCAGTCTTGATACAAAATTTTGAACCGTAATGCAATGGTTCAATGGATCAATCTAAAACTTTGCACATACACTGATGCCATATAGTGGCCAAAATCTAAATTGTACCTGGGCTGTAATAATACATTATGGCCTTTCTTTTGCATTTCGATGGTACTAAAACATATAAAAGAACAGTTGCTTTTTTCTTTGTATTATCTTTTACCAGATCTATTGTGTTTATATTCTACTACATTCCTTTCACATTTCCATAAACGTCAAAGTGTTACCTTTCAAATGGTACCAAGAATATGCATATCCTTGCTTCAGGGCCTGAGCTACAGGTAGTTAGATTTGGATATGTCATTTTAGGAGAAAACTAAAAAAAGGGGCTAATCCTTAAGAGGATTTATTAAGTAACCACATTATGGGCCTGTTACAATGATAATAATAATATACACAAATCATGACAATTTGAAGCGTGTCCACTTCGTTAGATCAAATGTGTTGAATGTGGCCAATCTGTTCAATGGAAAGTCTGTTAGGAATCCCTTTGGCCCGGCAGTCTAGGTGGGTGGTAACGAGACCCGTAACATAACTCATGCAAAGTAGAATAGTGAAAACGTAACAGTGAGAACGAAAAACCACAGACAACTAAATTACCGTCAAACACGCATGGTTTATTTGCTAAACACCCGGTAATGGGGGGCAGGAAAAGGGGCTGAGCTGGACCCAAGGAAAGAAACAAATATCCAAAAACACCCCTAAGCTAGACTAGCCTACTTCAATACAGCTAACTAACTAACCAAAATACAGTGGGTGGTCCGCCCAGTTCTAACTAGTGTTCTTAAACAAAGTATTCCTATGGGTAGTGTATGCCCATGGGCGACTTGTCTTGGTACCCCATTTGCCAACCATCAAACAAACAGTCAAACACCATAACAAAACAATATTCACAGGATAATGGACAAAGTGACATGTAGTTGCTAAACCAAACAAGAGATCTACAGAGAGAGAGAGATTGAAACACAGAGAGATCGAGCTCTAGTGAAAACAACTGACTGGGTTTTTAAACCAAGGGAAAGGGGATCTGATTGGGTAATGGAAACAGGAGGAGGTGTGTCTTCTGATTGATGACTGATTGGTGACTGATTGGGGAATGATTTTTTCCACCTGTGAGGGGAGAAGGAGAGAAAAGAAATACACATACAGGATACACACACATAGGATACCTGTGTCCGTAACAGTCTGTGTTCCATTGACTCCTCTACTCCATCTATGGGGATCTTTCCACCATGTGTTTCCATTGACTCCTCTACTCCATCTATGGGGATCTTTCCACCATGTGTTTCCATTGACTCCTCTACTCCATCTATGGGGATCTTTCCACCATGTGTTCCATTGACTCCTCTACTCCATCTATGGGGATCTTTCCACCATGTGTTCCATTGACTCCTCTACTCCATCTATGGGGATCTTTCCACCATGTGTTCCATTGACTCCTCTACTCCATCTATGGGGATCTTTCCACCATGTGTTCCATTGACTCCTCTACTCCATCTATGGGGATCTTTCCACCATGTGTTCCAATGACTCCTCTACTCCATCTATGGGGATCTTTCCACCATGTGTTCCATTGACTCCTCTACTCCATCTATGGGGATCTTTCCACCATGTGTTCCATTGACTCCTCTACTCCATCTATGGGGATCTTTCCACCATGTGTTCCATTGACTCCTCTACTCCATCTATGGGGATCTTTCCACCATGTGTTCCATTGACTCCTCTACTCCATCTATGGGGATCTTTCCACCATGTGTTTCCATTGACTCCTCTACTCCATCTATGGGGATCTTTCCACCATGTGTTTCCATTGACTCCTCTACTCCATCTATGGGGATCTTTCCACCATGTGTTTCCATTGACTCCTCTACTCCATCTATGGGGATCTTTCCACCATGTGTTTCCATTGACTCCTCTACTCCATCTATGGGGATCTTTCCACCATGTGTTCCATTGACTCCTCTACTCCATCTATGGGGATCTTTCCACCATGTGTTCCATTGACTCCTCTACTCCATCTATGGGGATCTTTCCACCATGTGTTTCCATTGACTCCTCTACTCCATCTATGGGGATCTTTCCACCATGTGTTCCATTGACTCCTCTACTCCATCTATGGGGATCTTTCCACCATGTGTTTCCATTGACTCCTCTACTCCATCTATGGGGATCTTTCCACCATGTGTTCCATTGACTCCTCTACTCCATCTATGGGGATCTTTCCACCATGTGTTCCATTGACTCCTCTACTCCATCTATGGGGATCTTTCCACCATGTGTTCCATTGACTCCTCTACTCCATCTATGGGGATCTTTCCACCATGTGTTCCATTGACTCCTCTACTCCATCTATGGGGATCTTTCCACCATGTGTTCCATTGACTCCTCTACTCCATCTATGGGGATCTTTCCACCATGTGTTTCCATTGACTCCTCTACTCCATCTATGGGGATCTTTCCACCATGTGTTCCATTGACTCCTCTACTCCATCTATGGGGATCTTTCCACCATGTGTTCCATTGACTCCTCTACTCCATCTATGGGGATCTTTCCACCATGTGTTTCCATTGCAGTTCCATTGTTTGGGTCGAGTTCCATTGACCTCTTTACCACATCTATACTCTGCTGTGTGGGATGAATGTATTTAGTATAACAATGACAAATATGTAGTTACAGTCACATTCACATAAACACACATACCACGGACAGTGTGAAAGATGCATTTATGAAGACAGATAGTGTAAAAGAAAGAGAGAGAAGGAGAAAGTGAGAGAGGTAGAAAGTGGAAGGGAAAGAGTAAAGGTAGAACGGGAGACAGACAGACAGACAGACAGACAGACAGACAGACAGACAGACAGACAGACAGACAGCGAGAGAGAGGCAGAGTGGGCATTACAGGGTAAACCTGATTATGGTGGAATGTGAATTAGATTTGGTAGCAGATGGTGGCGTTAAGGGTGTAAGATGCTTTGCAAGCGTAGCGAGGGGAAGTGGGAGGGGAAGCGGGAGGGAGGGAGACGGGGGCTAGCGGGAGCAGCTTGCACCGTTTCCTCTCGTCTTGATAGACGGGTATAAATCACGACAATCCTGTCCTGACAGCCAATTTCCCCAATCTGATCTGGTTAAAGAGGCTGCCTGCCAGGGCACGCTCCGCTCTGCTTCTCACCCCAAACAACCGCCCCACCACCCCACCGCCCCAATGCCCCACTGCCCCAACGTCCCGCCGCCACAATGCCCCGCCGCCCCATTGCTCCGCCGCCCCACCGCCCCATCGCCCCACCACCCCACCGCCCCAATGCCCCACTGCCCCAACGTCCCGCCGCCACAATGCCCCGCCGCCCCAATGCTCCGCCGCCCCACCGCCCCATCGCCCCATCGCCCCAACGCTCCGCCTCCCCACCGCCCCATCGCCCCACCGCCCCATCGCCCCAATGCTCCGCCGCCCCACCGCCCCATCGCCCCACCGCCCCATCGCCCCACCGCCCCATCGCCCCAACGCTCCGCCTCCCCACCGCCCCATCGCCCCACCACCCCATCGCCCCAATGCTCCGCCGCCCCACCGCCCCATTGCCCCACCGCCCCATCGCGCCAACGCTCCGCCTCCCCTCCGCCCCATCGCCCCAACGACCAAACGACAGACACAACCAACGCCATCTTATTGCCTGCACACTCACCTTTCCTTCCCTCCTCTCTTTTCTACCCTTCTCTTCTCTACCCCTCTCTCCCTCCATCCTATCCTCTCTTTTCTACCCTTCTCTTCTTTAGCCCTCTCTCCCTCCATCCTATCCTCTCATTTATACCCTTCTCTTCTCTACCCCTCTCTCCCTCCATCCTATCCTCTCATTTATACCCTTCTCTTCTCTACCCCTCTCTCCCTCCATCCTATCCTCTCATTTCACATCTCATAACCCGGTCATATTTATGAGAGTAAAATCCTCTTTTATCATTTGTTTAATAAGATGTGTGTTTTAATCTGGACAAGTTTTTTCAGCAATTTCATTTGATCCCACGTCTGGTTCATCCTTATTTGAGCGTGTGTGTGTGTGTGTTAAACAGATGAGCGCTTTCGCTCTGACAGCGGAGTCATGTAGTTTAGGAGTATTGCTGCTTATTGAAAAACAGCCAAGCTTATTTACCCTGAACCCATCCCGGCACGACAGTGTGTGTCAGGGTGTGTGTGTGTGTGTGTCAGTGAATGTTTTGAGGGGTCTCTGCACCCCAAATGCTCCCAGATAACACTGCTTATCCACTCACACACCAGACCACGGCTACAAACAAAGCAAGCACTGCACACTTTTCATTGAGTGTTTCAATAAAGGAATATGTTGCTTTCTATACAGACAGAACTGAGAGAATAGTGATCATTCTTTTGTCCTTCATTTTTCATTGATGAGTTTCATCTTGTCTTGTATGGTGTTGTGTTGAGTGGGTAAGGGCTGCTCTTACAGCTCTGTTCTCTCTCTCTCTTCAACCTCATAGTTTCACTTTCGGGATTTCCTTAATTGGGTGAACATTGATTTTTGAGGTTTGTGGTTACAGGGTTAAAACAGAACAAACACACAGACACACACAGACACACACACTTACGTGGTAGAGACAGTGTATGGCAGAAGCACACTTATCAGTACCTGCTCTGTAGTAAAATGACCTAAATCATCTGAGAGAGATAGAGCCAGTGACTGTCATACACAGAATAGGCAGTAACACACACACACACACACACACACACACATAGCTACACACACACACACACACATACCAACATACACACAGAGACAGAGCCATATCTTTTGAGGATCGGCCCACCTTGACAGGCCTGTCTTCAGTGAACAAGACCATGCTTCTCTCATATCTGGTCCCATTACACACACACACCCACCTGTTCAACAACATCACCTCAGCTGAAATAACTACACCACATCTATCATTCACATTGACATTCGTGTTGTAGTGGAATGACACCATTTTTCCTAAGTAGGTATATTAATTCTAGGAATATGATACCAAAATAATTGATATATTTATTGATATTTGTTACAGATAAATCATAATAATTTCATATTATGTATTTTCAGAATTAACAATGATTTCAGGAGTGTTATTTGTTTAGAAATGAAATAGAATTGTATTTCTTATGAGAACTGGATGTAGTGGAGGTGTAATAGCTAGGAAGGGACAGGATGTGTTTATATAAATAACATAATGGTAAATCAATAGTGTTATATAAATGGCCACAGCTGGAGTTGTACCCTGGTGGTAATCCTTGTTTGATCTAAAACAGGTTAGGAACCACAGGCCTCCGACGTGTGTCACAATCATTACCGTCCCCTCTGCTAGCCTGTCCTACCTAGCGCTTTAACAGTATATGTGGCATTTTTTCCGGTCCCCTCTGTTAGCTTGTCTAGTGTAGCGTGAGCCTCGAAGAGACGGCTTTACGGCCGTGCGGCCCATTGGCCAAATGTGTTTTTGCCATTATCACATTGATTGCATGTAATCAGTGGGTTTATTCTGCAGCCGATAGAGTGAATGACTACTTTCCCAGCCTGTAATGTTATAACAATTGATCTTCCTGCCTCGCCGGGAGACGATTTACATCCGCTGGCTCTCCTTTTATTATGTAGTAATCCTCCTCCGATAGAAACAACTGTAATCATCCACCCACCAGTATACACACCCACATGCACGCAGGCACACACACACACACACACACACCAGGCCCAGCGAGGAACCAGAGGCCATTTACACATAATTCACCAGAACAGGAAGCCAGTGTTTCTTACCCATAATTCTTCAGAAGAGCAAACTTCTCCCTTCGATTGATGTTCAGAGGTAACAAACTGACTGTGGTTCAATGCCGCTAAAGAACCAGCAGAATCAGGATGGTAGCGGAAAGAAGGAGACAAAAAGTAATTGAGTTTTGTGATGACATCCTCCTATTCGTGTAACTATAAAAATGTAAATGCATTGCCTGTCTTTATTTCGTTGGCCCTATCTAGATAGAGTTTTTTGCTTATTGGACTTTGATTCCTTATCTGTGTGGAGAGGAGACACAATGCATGGCTCTGATGAAATGATTTCTACCTATAGAAATATAGAACAAGATTAAGACAAAAGGAGAGAGAAAAACGAAAACAGTGGGGAAAAATATAGAGAAAGAAACAAGCAGAGGAGAGGAGAGACATGTAAACAGTGAGATAGAGAGTGGTAGGTGTATTGTGCCCCCCCTCGGTGACTCCCTCTTATACGATGATTGCATGTTTGTCCTAGCAGCTGTCAGAACAGTGAATCAGTGGTCCTGTCCTAATGACACCTTGTCATGGCAGAGTGGTCCACCAACATCACCACACACACACACACACACCACTACTGGTCTCCTGTTGATTTCACCACGCCTCGCTTCAGCAAGCCCAGAAAAAAGACAGAGATGAAGAGAAAATGACAGAGAGAGCAGAGGAAAAAAGGAGGGTATGAAAGTGGGTAATCTGTTTGTTTTGTGTACCCCTCGGAGGGGTAACCTTTAGTAAAAGGCAGGTAGACGGAGGTGTTGAATATATGATGTCGAAGTGAGAAATGGCGTCTTTTTGTCTATTGATGGAGATTGTTTGTGCTGTATATCTGATGTGTGTTAAACGGAGACGCGTCAGGCTGAGTATCAGGGGGCTGGTTAGGCCTTTGTTGTTGCACGGAGATATGAAAGTGTTGTGATCTGCTGATGATTAAATATCTATTTATCGTTGATTTTAACACAGCGGCCTTCTGGCTTTGAACTGAGCTGAACACAGAGGGAGGTTTCACCGTGCCAAAGAAACACAAACAAAGAAAATAATATTTCACCTGTCACTCAAATATAAAATATATATTTTTTATCAGTATTTATTTGTTGTTTGCTTAGCTTCCTGATAGTTTCTTTATCTCTCTATTTCAATGTCCCTTTTTTCTCTCTTGTTCACTCTCTGTTCTCTCGCTCTGTTTCTCTCCTCTCTTTCGTCAAAACATCATCATCACGGACAGCAAGTCGTTAATTTGTCTCCAACGCTTTATTAATGTGTCCATCCAACAGCACCTTGCGCACACACACACGCACACGCACACACGCACACACACACGGCACGCATGCACACACATGGCACGCGTGCACACACACGCACACACACGGCACGCATGCACACACACACACGGCACGCATGCACACACACGCACACACACGGCACGCATGCACACACACGCACACACACGGCACGCATGCACACACACGCATACACACGGCACGCATGCACACACACACACGCGGCACGCATGCACACACACACACACGGCACGCATGCACACACACACACGGCACGCATGCACACACACGCACACACACGGCACGCATGCACACACACACACACACACACACGGCACGCATGCACACACACGCTCACACAATACCTGGCACCCAGATAAAAACTGACTTGAGCATGTGCTGCTGATACATTTGCCTCAGATCAATTTGTTTAATGATAATGTCTCTTACATGACTGTCTTCTAATATGACTGTGTCTAATATGACTGTGTCTAACATGACTGTCTTTTAACATGACTGTCTTTTAACATGACTGTCATCTAATGTGACTGCCTCTAGTAGGACTGTCTTCTAATATGACTGTGTCTAATATGACTGTCTTCTAATATGACTTCAATCTAATATGACTGTGTCTAATATGACTGTGTTTAACATGACTGTCTTTTAACATGACTGTCTTTTAACATGACTGTCATCTAATGTGACTGCCTCTAGTAGGACTGTCTTCTAATATGACTGTGTCTAATATGACTGTCTTCTAATATGACTGTGTCTAATATGACTGTCTTCTAATATGACTGTCTTCTAATATGACTGTCTTCTAATATGACTGTGTCTAATATGACTGTGTCTAACATGACTGTCATCTAATGTGACTGCCTTCTAATATGACTGTGTCTAATATGACTGTGTTTAATATGACTGTCTTTTAACATGACTGTCATCTAATGTGACTGCCTTCTAATATGACTGTCTTCTAATATGACTGTGTCTAACATGACTGTCTTTTAACATGACTGTCTTTTAACATGACTGTCATCTAATGTGACTGCCTCTAGTAGGACTGTCTTCTAATATGACTGTGTCTAATATGACTGTGTCTAATATGACTTCAATCTAATATGACTGTCTCTAATATGACTGTCTTCTAATATGACTGTCTTCTAATATGACTGTCTTTTAACACGACTGTGTCTAATATGACTGTGTCTAATATGACTGTCTTTTTACATGAGTGTGTCTAATATGACTGTGTCTAATATGACTGTCTTCTAATATGACTGTGTCTAATATGACTGTCTTCTAATATGACTGTCTTCTAATATGACTGCAATCTCTCTGTGCTCATGAAGATGGAATATTAAGAATTACACAGATGTCTGCCCCTTCACTCTTGGCAACATAAAGAGACAGGCACGTTGAGTGGTCTTTAATTTACTGCAGTGGGCTAAATCAGGGTCACACAGTGTTTCTTGGTAGACTTAAACAAATCTACTTTGAAACAAAAGTATAGTACCATGTTAAATATAGAGTTGAAATGTATTCCATTTTGAGTTTGTGTCCCAAAATTACACTTTACATACATCACAGAAGACTGAAATATAACAAAACCATTTTTTTCTTAATAATGTATTTTTTAATGAAAATATGAGTAACATCTCTCTCTCTCTCTGTCTCCCTGTCTCTCTGTCTCTCTGTCTCCCTGTCTCTCTGTCTCTCTCTGTCTCTCTCTGTCTCTCTCTGTCTCTGTCTCTGTCTCTGTCTCTGTCTCTGTCTCTGTCTCTGTCTCTGTCTCTCTCTCTCTCTCTCTCTCTCTCTCTCTCTCTCTCTCTCTCTCTCTCTCTCTCTCTCTCTCTCTCTGTCTCTCTCTCTCTCTCTCTGTCTCTCTCTCTCTCTGTCTCTATGTTTCTCTGTCTCTCTCTGTCTCTCTGTTTCTCTGTCTCTCTCTGTCTCTCTCTCTCTCTCTCTCTCTGTCTCTCTCTGTCTCTCTCTCTCTCTGTCTCTCTCTCTCTCTCTCTCCCTGTGATTTCTTAATCTTCTCTCTCACTCAGTACTACACATGTCCTTTTATTTCCTGACAGTTATTGTTCCCATTAATAAGCAGCAACTAAATCTGAGCTCTTCTCACTCTTAAACTCTCCTCTTATTGGCCCTCCTAGGGATTGGGGCTGCCTTGCGTTCCCGAAAACAGACACAATAATTTCCTCTCAAATGGTCTCTTCTCTGTCAAAAAGGCTTTCCTTTCTTCTAAAATATAGAGCCGAGAATCCCATCCCTCTCGCAGCTAATGGGAATTTTATTGCGTCTAATTTTAGATTAAAGTGGGGCTTGGAATAAAAGCCACCATCTGACAATTGAGTTTCTACATAGTTGTGAATATTACAGCCTGTTGTAGACCTGAGGAGAGAGAGGGGGAAGAGAGATGTTAAAGATACTTCTGGTTAATAACTTCTTGTTTCAGAGTTATGAAGGGGAGTTATTTGTGCCTCTGGGAAAACCTAAGGGTTGTGTTGTCAATCGACACCAAGAAGTCTAAATCTTTCTAAACAGTTCCTGAAGTGTTTTCCAAAAAGTTGCTGTTTTTATCAGTTCTCTTCTTGCTGTCTCTTACGGTTGAGCAGCTGTATGTACGTGACTAATAATCATTTGGTGAGTACTTACATATTTTCTATATTTACCGTACCAGTCAAAAGTTTAGACACACCTACTCATTTAAGGGTTTTTCTACATTGTAGAATAATAGTGAAGAAATGAAAACTATGAAAAAACATATATGGAATCATGTAAAAGTGTTAAAAAAATCTAAATATATTTTATATTTGAGATTCTTCAAAGTAGCCAACCTTTGCCTTGATGACAGCTTTGAACACTCTTGGCATTCTCTCAACTCTTGGCATTTATTTGGGCTGCAATTTCTGAGGCTGGTAACTCTAATGAACTAATCCTCTGCAGCAGAGGTAACTCTGGGTCTTCCTTTCCTGTGGTGGTCCTCATGAGAGCCAGTTTCATCAGGGCGCTTGGTGGTTTTTGCGAATGCACTTGAAGAAACTTTCAAAGTTGTTGAAATGTTCCGGATTGACTGACCTTCATGTCTTAAAGTAACAATGGACTGTTGTTTCTCTTTGCTTATTTGAGCTGTTCTTGCCATACTCGGGTCTCCAGCTCGCGGAGCGGTCCACGGCTCTGCATCTCAGTCCTGGAGACATCACTACAGACACCCTGGTTTGAATCCAGGCTGTATCACAACTGGCCGTGATTGGGAGTCCCATAAGGCGGCGCACAATTGGCCCAGCATCATCCGAGTTTGGCCGGTGTAGGCCGTCCTTGTAAATAAGAATTTGTTCTTAACTGACTTGCCTAGTTAAAGAAAAAATTATAATAATATTAATATGGACTTGGTCTGTTACCAAATAGGGCTATCTTCTGTATACCCCGCTACCTTGTCACAACACAACTGAATGGCTCAAACGCATTAAGAAGGAAAGAAAGTCACACCTGTTAATTGAAATGCATTCCAGGTCACTACCTCATTAAGCTAGATGAAAGAATGCCAAGAGGCAAAGGGTGGCTACTTTGAAGAATCTTATGTCTTCACTATTATTCTTCAATGTATATACTTCCCTTGAACGAATAGGTGTGTCCAAACATTTGACTGGTACTGTAAAAGTGTGTATTACAGTTTTTTACAGTCACTTTGGCACTAATTTCAGAACCTTGCGGTCATTTTTTCAAAACTCCAGACACAAAGTCACTTGTAACACAGGCTGTACAATGTTCAAAACATTGCATTGTTCATTCAGATCTTAAAAGACCTTGCACCCGCAGAATCAATGATTTAAATAACTAATGTATCATGAAATACCATAGGAACATTAATTTAGATCATCCACACACAAGATACCGATAGCTTCACTGTGTAGTTGTTCGTACAATCATTAAATATTGTAGTACAAAATATGTGATATATGTTTCATTATGGCACTACACGTACATACATCACTGTAAAAGGACTAGTAGAGAGAATACTACAGACACAGTGGAATCATTGAACAAAATCAACAAAATCACAACATAGGCTTCTTTGAATCAAAGCAAAAATAATTATCTACAAAAAAAGAAACAAACTACAGTAAAACATCAACTGCAGTGCTCCTCACCTGGCTTACTGTAAAAACCAAAACAAAGCTTTGATTACTGTACTTCTATATTTCAATCAACCCTGTCAGGATTTGGCCACAGGTTCTCATCTACTTGGATGTTTTCCTTAGCCGAACATCTTGGGAAGAATCTTCGGGCATGGCGAATCCAGGCCTGACACTGGTCTGCCGTGATGTCATTGCATGCGTCATCCATGGCCTGGAGAAGGGTGGCTTGTTCGTGAGGGCGCCTATCATATACCTTCCACCTCCATGTGGAGAAAAATTCCTCAATCGGGTTTTAGGAAAGGAGAGTATGGGGGTAAGTACAGGGTGGTAAATTGTGGTTGGGCCTGAAACCATGCTTGCACCATTTGAGCATGGTGGAACCTGACATTATCCCACACAATGACATAGGTGTCGCCATCAGCTCTACAGACCTGATTTAGATCATCAAGGAAGGTTACAAAGAGACCTGCATTATATGATCCAATATGAGGTATGCGTCCCACCACAACATCTTCCAATATAGCCGCACACATGGTGATGTTGGCCCCACGTTGTCCAGGTGCTTGGATGGTTGCCCGCTGGCCAATGAAATTCTGACCTCTCCTCCTTGTCTTGGCCAGGTGGAAGCATGCCTCATCCAAAAAGAGGAATTTGTGATGGTTTTCGTCAGTATCCAGCTCCATCACCCTCTAAAATTACATTTTGGAAAGAGAATGACTGATTATAATGATGGAACATTTTTGGGGAATATTGAAAATGAACATACCTGAACATACCTGAACATACTCAGTCCTCAGTTGCTTCACTCTGTCTGCATTTCTTTCAAAAGGCACACGGTATAGCTGTTCTAGAGACACCTGCTGCCTTTTCAGCGTGCGTGTAATAGTCGGCAAACTTATGGCTTCCACATTGTTGAACATGTCCTCATTGTCCAAGATGTTCTGTGGAATTTCTGTAAGGTGAATATCATTTCTGTCCCGAGCCAAATTGACCACAGCCCGACCTTGTTGGTCAGTCAGAATTTTGCCTCTGCCTCCCCTATGTGGCCTAGTCTCAATTCTGTAGGGACAATTACAGTAAGAACACATTTAGTAACATCACCTACTCTGGGGTACACATCGGCATACAGTATACAGTCATTTGACAATTGAGAGTAGCCTAATGTTTAGTGCATGCTGAAGACTTACCGGTTCTCATTGTGGAAAGTTCTGATGATTGAGGCCCCGGTTGATCTTCTGAGGTTTGATTGAATCATTGTAGCTGCCTCAGTCATTGTCATGATTTACGACATGGTCTTACAACTATTGCTTGGGTTCCATTGGACACTCTTTGCTGTTGCTGCCGCTGTCTTGGTCCGTGTCCTCTACCACGTTCCCCCACACCTCTCAAACGAGGTCCACGACTACTGCTCAGAAGAGGTGCTTGTCCCCTGCCATTCCTTTGATCACCATGTCTTTCTCCTCCCACTGCTTGACCTCTATTGTGACCTGGATCACCTGCCAGCTCCATGTTATCACTATGTTGATGTAGGTGGATACCACTCATTTCAATATATACTCGTACCACAATGTGAAATCAATCATCAGTAATGACTTGGCAGTATTGGAAAAAAAATGACAAGGGCCTTGCATACATACACTCACCGGCCACTTTATTAGGTACACCTGTGTGAGCCTACTCCTTCGAACAGCGAATCATGTGGCTGCCTGCAACTCAATATATAGAGTATATAGAGTAGAGAACTTTAGATGTTGTTCCACCAAACATTAGAACGGACAAGATGAGTAATCTAAGCAACTTTGACAGTGGTATGATTGTTGATGCCACACATGGGGATTCCAGCAACTCAGAAACAGCTGCCTTCCTGGGATTTTTACGCACTACAGTCTCTAGAGTTTACAGAGAATGGTGCGATAAACAAAACACATTCAGTGAGCGGCAGTTCTGTGGGCCAAAACACCTTGCTAATGAGAGAGGTCAGAGGAGAATGTCCAGAATCATTCAAACAGAAAGGCCACAAATGCTCAAATAACAGCCGTTTAAAACAGTGGTGTGCAGAAGGGTATCTCTTAATGTACAACACTGTGAACACTGTGCCACTAAATAGGTTGATGCTATTGAACAGGTGATTGGAAGGGGTGGAAGTAAAGTACTTTCCTTCAGATTCCTCATCTCTTAGTGTGTGTGTTGTCTCTGATATGTGTTTTGTGTGTGTTTAGTATATCTGTGCATGGCCTTTCTTGTGCGCATATGTCTGTTTTTCTGTGTGTGTGTGTGTGTGTGTGTGTGTGTGTGTGTGTGTGTGTGTGTGTGTGTGTGCGTGCGTGCGTGCTCTCGCGCGCGTGTGTGTGTTCTTTGCTGTTTGCTGTGAGTGGCTGTCTCAGGCATGATTGAGCAGCGCTGTGCCTCCTTCCTGATTACTCTCATGTAGAACAAGTTGCTATTGACTAGAGAGTGACTGATGGCTGTAGGCTAGAGACGCTTCTACAGGCCTCCCTCAACACACACACACATACACACACACACACACTCTCTGTCTTTCTCATACACATTCTAGGTGTTTTATTTTGACTATTTTCTGAGAATAATCAAGTAGTTAGATTTAGTATGATGTCACTATAAAAAGACAACTATTTTGCAAAGTATTTGGTAAGATGTTAACATGTTGTCAAGCTTTCTATTACGATTAACTCACCTATGACAACATGTTCTCCACTCTCTCCTCCCTCCCAACCTCCCTACCTCAATTCCTTTCACCCACCCTCCATCTCTCCCTCCCTCCTTTCCCCTCTAACTCCCTCCCTCCTCCCTCTCTCTCTCTTCTACCTCCCTCCATCTCTACCTCCCTCCCCTCTACCTCCCTCCCCCTCTACCTCCCTCCATCCAGGCACCTGTGCAGAATGTCCAGCAAAGAGCGCCACCTAGAGTCCAGCTGCCCGTCCTACATTAAGACAGAGCCCTCCAGCCCCGCCTCCCTGGCAGACAGCATTAACCACCACAGCCCCGGGGGCTCCAGCGACGCCAGTGGCTCCTACAGCTCTACCATGAACGGCCACCAGAACGGCCTGGACTCCCCCACCCTGTACGGGCCTGGGGCCGGCCCCCTGGGCCCTGCTGGGGCCTCCAAGCGCTACGAAGACTGCTCCAGCACCATCGGGGAGGACTCGCAGATCAAGTGCGAGTACATGTTGAACTCCATGCCCAAGCGGCTGTGCCTAGTGTGTGGCGACGTCGCCTCGGGCTACCACTACGGTGTGGCCTCCTGCGAGGCCTGCAAGGCCTTCTTCAAGAGGACCATCCAAGGTTGGCTTTCACGTTCCCTCTGCTTAGGGTTACGGGTTACGGGTCAGAGGTTAGGGGTTAGCGATCAGACCTGTGTGTTTTGTTATTTTAGGCTGTCCTGTCCATAGATGATCAACAGAGAGTAGTCCCTAGCCCCATACTGCAACACACATATCCCCTGCTCATGTTTTATTTAACTAGGCACATTCTTATTTAGAATGGCAGCCTACCAGGGAACAGTGGGTTAACTGTCTTGTTTGGGGGCAGAATGGTAGTTTTTGACCTTGTCAGCTCGGGGATTCCATCCAACAACCTTTTGTTACCGGCCCAAAGCTCTAAGGACGAGGCTACCTGCCACTTATAGCTAGTAAACCAGTTTCAATAGGACATTTCCAGTGTTTATAACATGCACGGAGCGATTAAACAATGTGCTATAAGTTTTTCTGATCTGATTGTTTGGGTTCCAAGAGGAATCAATGGTCAGACACAGGCCAGAGATTATGATTAGAGGTTAGATGTTAGGGTCATGGGTCAGTCGTTAAACAGCTTTCAGTGGCTTTAATAAAGATAGGAGATGAATGGATGAATGTATACCTACACTCATCCTTACTGAATCACTTCTGATGAGATGCTTAGATTATGGAATTTACTAAGATAAGGTTATAGATCAATGGGACTGATGGTATCAGTAAACATGATTTCTGAATGAAGTGTGTGAATCTGAGTGACAGTGACACTGCATCGGTATTTATGAGGGAGTGTATTCTACTCATTTTATTTATTTTGTGCAGCATCATTTTTCTATTGGATAAATATCTTAGATAGAGGATGAAGCAGTATAGATATGTGTGTTTATATTGAAACAGGATGACAGACGTGGAAGTGAATCATCATAGAGCATTTCACTGAATGTAATATTGTGCTTGGCCCTGACACAAGCCAATCCTCCAATGGACAGATGTGTGTGCGTGTGTGTGCGTGTGTGTGGGTGTGTTGGCCCTAGCATGGGTCCGGCCTCCTCTGGGCAGTGGTAGACATATTGGTATGTTTCAAGCCATTAGCCAATAAAACTGCAGGTAATCACCACAGCCTCTCCAGCTGGACACCACTATAGCAACCTGGCTGGAAGGAGGGAGGGAGAGAGAGAGATACGAAAGGGGGAGGGAAAGAGATGGAGGCAGGCATAGAAAGGGGGGAGGACAGGAGGAGGGATCTGTCTGGTCTGCCACAGGGGACAGGAGAAAGAGGGCAGGGGAGGGACGTGTCTAGTCTGTCAGAGGGGACAGGCATAGAGAGGGCAGGGTAGGTAGGGATGGAACTATACTCCCCCAACCTGCTGTGTTGGGAAGGTGTGAATTTTAGTGTGTGTGTGTGTGTGTTTTGTGGTAGCGTGTAGGAAGCGACACTCGGAGGCTCTGGCAGCTGGTGTTGTCGTGGCACCTGTCCAGTGCCACCTGACATCCTGCATCTTTCACTCCCTTATTGGAGGGAGGGAGAGAGAGAAAGAGAGAGGAAGGGGTGCGAGAGAGGGGGAGAGAAAGAGAGAGAGAAAGGGTAGCAGAGGGAGAGAGAGAAAGAGATAGGGAGAGAGAGAAAGAGAGAGAGAGAGAGAGAGAGAGAGAAAGGGAAATGGGAAATTATGAAATGGAGGAGCAATATACAATCACCGGACAGTTTATTAGGTACATCATCCCATCCCAAATGGATCGCTCCTACAGTCAAGTGGCCGTGGCTTGTTATATAAAGCAGACAGACATCGATGCATTCATCTGAGCGAGGTATGATCATTGATGCTAGTCACTCCGGATCCAGTATCTCAGAAACAGCCTCCTGGGCTTTTCATACACGACAGTGTCTAGGGTTTACAGAGAATGATGCGACAAACAAAAAACATCCAGTCAGCGGCTGTCCTGTGGGAGAAAACAGCTCGTTGATGAGAGAGGTCGAATGTGAACGGCATCTCAGAACGCACAACTCGTCTGCCCTTGTCACAGATGGGCTATTGCATCAGACGTACACA
>NC_074679.1:18761429-18768929 GCF_029448725.1 Salvelinus fontinalis | reverse complement strand
TTTACACTTCATTTATTAGCATACTTTGGCTTTCACATTTACGGTACCACCAATACAATATAAATTTAGCTTAGCATTCCCCTTGAATGTACAATTTGTCTTTAGCTTAGCATTGTTTTTGTGTTTACAATACAACTTTAGCTTAGCATTCCCTGTGTGTGTCTACTGGATAATATTAGAAGGTAGCCCCTGAATGGGGTTAGAATCCCAGCCTGGCCCTGGTAGTGACGTCTGAGGACGTTCATTGTGCCTGGCTAGTTCTGTTAGCGTCACAGCTAACTCACGTTGTCATCACTCCTGCTGCTGGGAGGAAAGGTAGGGATGGGGGGAGGGAGGGAGAGATGAAGGGGGTCATGGGGATTATTTGTGGAGGTCCAGCAGCTCACACCTCAAGGGGGAAATATGACAGGATAAGCCAAATCAGACAGGATAGCCTTTGCCCCCAACCCATACACCTTCCCCAATGCACACACACACAGGTATGGTTTCCCACGGACACACACACCAAAACACAAAGAAGGGCTATCAGCATCCTCACCTTATCACGATCTGAGAGGGAGGAGGCACCTTCTCATTCCATCTCTCTCTTTTTGTCTTTCTCCGCTTCTATCTCTCTTTCCTTTCATCTCTTTCTCTCTACCTGCAACACATCTTCTCTCTCACCAACTACTCCTCTTTCCATCCTTCTTTCTGCCTCACTCTTCTTCTCGTTGCCTCCTCTGATCCTCTATTTCCTGCTCCATCTGATTCGAAGCCCCTCCCCCATATCTACCCCATTCCAACCGCTGCCCAGAATCCCTTTATGGGAGCCGGAGCACACTTCCTCTCCTAATGCCACACACACACACACACACACACACACACACACACACACACACACACACACACACACACACACACACACACACACACACACACACACACACACACACACACACACACACACACACACACGCACACGCACCCACTGACTAAACAAGCCGGGAACTACCTCTCTCATCCCCTCCCCTCTCCTCCCCTCTTCTCTATATGGAGAGAGAGAGTTTATATTTTCTCATTCATATGCCACCCCAGAGTCCTGGTTAGGCCCATAGAGATAGGGGGATAGAGGGATGGATGTAGAGAAGGAGGGAGAGATGGAGGGAGGGAGAGTAGGAGTGGTAGCAGTGATTGGATGCACCTACGAATATGTAACACTTAATGCATAAGCAGGCAATTTAAGTTGTCCAATTACTGTGTTTGTGTATATGTCTGTGTGCATGTGTGTGTGTATGTGTGTGTGTGTCTGTGTATGTGTATGTGTGTGTTTGTGTGTGTTAGTGTGTTAGTGTGTGGGGGGGGGGGGTACAGGAGAAAGAGTGTGGGGGGGTACAGCAGAAAGAGAGAGGGGTAACAAGAAGGAGAGAGGGAGAGGGAGGTAAAAGTACAGGAGAAAGAGAGAGGGGTAACAAGGAGAGAGGGAGGTAAAGTACAGGAGAAAGAGAGAGGGGTAACAAGAAGGAGAGAGGGAGGTAAAGTACAGGAGAAAGAGAGAGGGGTAACAAGAAGGAGAGAGGGAGGTAAATTACAGGAGAAAGAGAGAGGGGTAACAAGAAGGAGAGAGGGAGGTAAAGTACAGGAGAAAGAGAGAGGGGTAACAAGAAGGAGAGAGGGAGGTAAAGTACAGGAGAAAGAGAGAGGGGTAACAAGAAGGAGAGAGGGAGGTAAAGTACAGGAGAAAGAGAGAGGGGTAACAAGAAGGAGAGAGGGAGGTAAATTACAGGAGAAAGAGAGAGGGGTAACAAGGAGAGAGGGAGGTAAAGTACAGGAGAAAGAGAGAGGGGTAACAAGAAGGAGAGAGGGAGGTAAAGTACAGGAGAAAGAGAGAGGGTAACAAGAAGGAGAGAGGGAGGTAAAGTACAGGAGAAAGAGAGAGGGGTAACAAGAAGGAGAGAGGGAGGTAAATTACAGGAGAAAGAGAGAGGGGTAACAAGAAGGAGAGAGGGAGGTACAGTACAGGAGAAAGAGAGAGGGGTAACAAGAAGGAGAGAGGGAGGTAAAGTACAGGAGAAAGAGAGAGGGGTGACAAGAAGGAGAGAGGGAGGTAAATTACAGGAGAAAGAGAGAGGGGTAACAAGAAGGAGAGAGGGAGGTACAGTACAGGAGAAAGAGAGAGGGGTAACAAGAAGGAGAGAGGGAGGTAAAGTACAGGAGAAAGAGAGAGGGGTAACAAGAAGGAGAGAGGGAGGTAAAGTACAGGAGAAAGAGAGAGGGGTAACAAGAAGGAGAGAGGGAGGTAAAGTACAGGAGAAAGAGAGAGGGGTAACAAGAAGGAGAGAGGGAGGTAAAGTACAGGAGAAAGAGAGAGGGGTAACAAGAAGGAGAGAGGGAGGTAAATTACAGGAGAAAGAGAGAGGGGTAACAAGAAGGAGAGAGGGAGGTAAAGTACAGGAGAAAGAGAGAGGGGTAACAAGAAGGAGAGAGGGAGGTAAAGTACAGGAGAAAGAGAGAGGGGTAACAAGAAGGAGAGAGGGAGGTAAAGTACAGGAGAAAGAGAGAGGGGTAACAAGGAGAGAGGGAGGTAAAGTACAGGAGAAAGAGAGAGGGGTAACAAGAAGGAGAGAGGGAGGTAAATTACAGGAGAAAGAGAGAGGGGTAACAAGAAGGAGAGAGGGAGGTAAAGTACAGGAGAAAGAGAGAGGGGTAACAAGAAGGAGAGAGGGAGGTAAAGTACAGGAGAAAGAGAGAGGGGTAACAAGAAGGAGAGAGGGAGGTAAAGTACAGGAGAAAGAGAGAGGGGTGACAAGAAGGAGAGAGGGAGGTAAATTACAGGAGAAAGAGAGAGGGGTAACAAGAAGGAGAGAGGGAGGTACAGTACAGGAGAAAGAGAGAGGGGTAACAAGAAGGAGAGAGGGAGGTAAAGTACAGGAGAAAGAGAGAGGGGTAACAAGAAGGAGAGAGGGAGGTAAATTACAGGAGAAAGAGAGAGGGGTAACAAGAAGGAGAGAGGGAGGTAAAGTACAGGAGAAAGAGAGAGGGGTGACAAGAAGGAGAGAGGGAGGTAAAGTACAGGAGAAAGAGAGAGGGGTAACAAGAAGGAGAGAGGGAGGTAAAGTACAGGAGAAAGAGAGAGGGGTAACAAGAAGGAGAGAGGGAGGTAAAGTACAGGAGAAAGAGAGAGGGGTAACAAGAAGGAGAGAGGGAGGTAAAGTACAGGAGAAAGAGAGAGGGGTAACAAGAAGGAGAGAGGGAGGTAAAGTACAGGAGAAAGAGAGAGGGGTAACAAGAAGGAGAGAGGGAGGTAAAGTACAGGAGAAAGAGAGAGGGGTAACAAGAAGGAGAGAGGGAGGTAAAGTACAGGAGAAAGAGAGAGGGGTAACAAGAAGGAGAGAGGGAGGTAAATTACAGGAGAAAGAGAGAGGGGTAACAAGGAGAGAGGGAGGTAAAGTACAGGAGAAAGAGAGAGGGGTAACAAGAAGGAGAGAGGGAGGTAAAGTACAGGAGAAAGAGAGAGGGTAACAAGAAGGAGAGAGGGAGGTAAAGTACAGGAGAAAGAGAGAGGGGTAACAAGAAGGAGAGAGGGAGGTAAATTACAGGAGAAAGAGAGAGGGGTAACAAGAAGGAGAGAGGGAGGTACAGTACAGGAGAAAGAGAGAGGGGTAACAAGAAGGAGAGAGGGAGGTAAAGTACAGGAGAAAGAGAGGAGGGGGTGACAAGAAGGAGAGAGGGAGGTAAATTACAGGAGAAAGAGAGAGGGGTAACAAGAAGGAGAGAGGGAGGTACAGTACAGGAGAAAGAGAGGAGGGGGGTAACAAGAAGGAGAGAGGGAGGTAAAGTACAGGCGAAAGAGAGAGGGGTAACAAGAAGGAGAGAGGGAGGTAAAGTACAGGAGAAAGAGAGAGGGGTAACAAGAAGGAGAGAGGGGAGGTAAAGTACAGGAGAAAGAGAGAGGGGTAACAAGAAGGAGAGAGGGAGGTAAAGTACAGGAGAAAGAGAGAGGGGGTAACAAGAAGGAGAGAGGGAGGTAAATTACAGGAGAAAGAGAGAGGGGTAACAAGAAGGAGAGAGGGAGGTAAAGTACAGGAGAAAGAGAGAGGGGTAACAAGAAGGAGAGAGGGAGGTAAAGTACAGGAGAAAGAGAGAGGGGTAACAAGAAGGAGAGAGGGAGGTAAAGTACAGGAGAAAGAGAGAGGGGTAACAAGGAGAGAGGGAGGTAAAGTACAGGAGAAAGAGAGAGGGGTAACAAGAAGGAGAGAGGGAGGTAAATTACAGGAGAAAGAGAGAGGGGGTAACAAGAAGGAGAGAGGGAGGTAAAGTACAGGAGAAAGAGAGAGGGGGTAACAAGAAGGAGAGAGGGAGGTAAAGTACAGGAGAAAGCGAGAGGGGTAACAAGAAGGAGAGAGGGAGGTAAAGTACAGGAGAAAGAGAGAGGGGTGACAAGAAGGAGAGAGGGAGGTAAATTCCAGGAGAAAGAGAGAGGGGTAACAAGAAGGAGAGAGGGAGGTACAGGTACAGGAGAAAGAGAGAGGGGTAACAAGAAGGAGAGAGGGAGGTAAAGTACAGGAGAAAGAGAGAGGGGGTAACAAGAAGGAGAGAGGGAGGTAAATTACAGGAGAAAGAGAGAGGGGTAACAAGAAGGAGAGAGGGAGGTAAAGTACAGGAGAACGAGAGAGGGGTGACAAGAAGGCGAGAGGGAGGTAAAGTACAGGAGAAAGAGAGAGGGGTACAAGAAGGAGAGAGGGAGGTAAAGTACAGGAGAAAGAGAGAGGGGGGTAACAAGGAGGAGAGAGGGAGGTAAAGTACAGGAGAAAGAGAGAGGGGTAACAAGAAGGAGAGAGGGAGGTAAAGTACAGGAGAAGAGAGAGAGGGGTAACAAGAAGGAGAGAGGGAGGTAAAGTACAGGAGAAAGAGAGAGGGGTAACAAGAAGGAGAGAGGGAGGTAAAGTACAGGAGAAAGAGAGAGGGGTAACAAGAAGGAGAGAGGGAGGTAAAGTACAGGAGAAAGAGAGAGGGGTAACAAGAAGGAGAGAGGGAGGTAAAGTACAGGAGAAAGAGAGAGGGGTGACAAGAAGGAGAGAGGGAGGTAAATTACAGGAGAAAGAGAGAGGGGTAACAAGAAGGAGAGAGGGAGGTACAGTACAGGAGAAAGAGAGAGGGGGTAACAAGAAGGAGAGAGGGAGGTAAAGTACAGGAGAAAGAGAGAGGGGTAACAAGACGGAGAGAGGGAGGTAAAGTACAGGAGAAAGAGAGAGGGGTAACAAGAAGGAGAGAGGGAGGTAAAGTACAGGAGAAAGAGAGAGGGGTAACAAGAAGGAGAGAGGGAGGTAAAGTACAGGAGAAAGAGAGAGGGGGTGACAAGAAGGAGAGAGGGAGGTTAAAGTACAGGAGAAAGAGAGAGGGGTAACAAGAAGGAGAGAGGGAGGTAAAGTACAGGAGAAAGAGAGAGGGGTAACAAGAAGGAGAGAGGGAGGTACAGTACAGGGAGAAAGAGAGAGGGGGTAACAAGAAGGAGAGAGGGAGGTAAAGTACAGGAGAAAGAGAGAGGGGTAACAAGAAGGAGAGAGGGAGGTAAAGTACAGGAGAAAGAGCGAGGGGTAACAAGAAGGAGAGAGGGAGGTAAAGTACAGGAGAAAGAGAGAGGGGGGTAACAAGCAGGAGCCCCCCCCCCAGAGGCGAGGTAAAGTACAGGAGAAAGAGAGAGGTGGTAACAAGAAGGAGAGAGGGAGGTAAAGTACAGGAGAAAGAGAGAGGGGTAGACAAGAAGGAGAGAGGGAGGTAAATTACAGGAGAAAGAGAGAGGGGTAACAAGAAGGAGAGAGGGAGGTACAGTACAGGAGAAAGAGAGAGGGGTACAAGAAGGAGAGAGGGAGGTAAAAGTACAGGAGAAAGAGAGAGGGGTAACAAGAAGGAGAGAGGGAGGTAAAGTACAGGAGAAAGAGAGAGGGGTAACAAGAAGGAGAGAGGGAGGTAAAGTACAGGAGAAAGAGAGAGGGGGTAACAAGAAGGAGAGAGGGAGGTAAAGTACAGGAGAAAGAGAGAGGGGTAACAAGAAGGAGAGAGGGAGGTACAGTACAGGAGAAAGAGAGAGGGGGTAACAAGAAGGAGAGAGGGAGGTAAAGTACAGGAGAAAGAGAGAGGGGTAACAAGAAGGAGAGAGGGAGGTACAGTACAGGAGAAAGAGAGAGGGGTAACAAGAAGGAGAGAGGGAGGTAAAGTACAGGAGAAAGAGAGAGGGGTAACAAGAAGGAGAGAGGGAGGTAAAGTACAGGAGAAAGAGAGAGGGGTAACAAGAAGGAGAGAGGGAGGTAAGTACAGGAGAAAGAGAGAGGGGTAACAAGAAGGAGAGAGGGAGGTAAAGTACAGGAGAAAGAGAGAGGGGTAACAAGAAGGAGCGAGGGAGGTAAAGTACAGGAGAAAGAGAGAGGGGTGACAAGAAGGAGAGAGGGAGGTAAAGTACAGGAGAAAGAGAGAGGGGTAACAAGAAGGAGAGAGGGAGGTAAAGTACAGGAGAAAGAGAGAGGGGTAACAAGAAGGAGAGAGGGAGGTAAATTACAGGAGAAAGAGAGAGGGGGTAACAAGAAGGAGAGAGGGAGGTAAAGTACAGGAGAAAGAGAGAGGGGGTAACAAGAAGGAGAGAGGGAGGTAAAGTACAGGAGAAAGAGAGAGGGGTAACAAGAAGGAGAGAGGGAGGTAAAGTACAGGAGAAAGAGAGAGGGGTAACAAGAAGGAGAGAGGGAGGTAAATTACAGGAGAAAGAGAGAGGGGTAACAAGAAGGAGAGAGGGAGGTAAATTACAGGAGAAAGAGAGAGGGGTAACAAGAAGGAGAGAGGGAGGTAAAGTACAGGAGAAAGAGAGAGGGGTGACAAGAAGGAGAGAGAAAACACCCTGTATACCTGCTATAACTGGAACAATCCATCTTCTTCTCTCCTTCTCTCTATCTCTCTCTCTCTATCATCTCACTTCCTTTCACCACTTCATTTTAGCCCACCTCTCATAACAACAAGAGAAGGGGGTGAGGGAGGGAGGGAGGGGAGGAAAGGAAGGAAGGAGAGACATGGCTAGCAGAGGTTAAGTTCCACATGATACATCCCCTCTCCCTGTGGTATTTCCCCTCTGGCGGTGGCTGTTTGGCACCGTTTAATGAGGTAAATAATGATGCGTCAGCCAGAGAGAAAGGTCAGGGGGCGGGGCTAACAAGCACTTCCTGTCTCCCTTCCCCTGTCTCCCAGACAGAATTCTCAATTAGAGGGTACAGGGGGGTAGTGGGGTCCCTCTGCTCCCTCAGTTAGTAGTGACCTGACGGGGGCTCTTTAGCGGTTCTAGTGGGGGTGGAGGGAGGGCTCTTTAGTGGTTCTAGTGGGGGTGGAGGGAGGGCTCTTTAGTGGTTCTAGTGGGGGTGGAGGGAGGGCTCTTTAGTGGTTCTAGTGGGGTTAGAGGGAGGGCGCTTTAGTGGTTTTAGTGGGGGTAGAGGGAGAGATCTTTAGTGGTTCTAGTGGGGTTAGAGGGAGGGCTCTTTAGTG
>NC_074679.1:18736429-18753929 GCF_029448725.1 Salvelinus fontinalis | reverse complement strand
TCCAAAACATCGCTGCAACTCCCCAACGGGCTCGGGAGACGAAGGTCGAGTCATGCGTCCTCCGAAACATCGCTGCAACTCCCCAACGGGCTCGGGAGACGAAGGTCGAGTCATGCGTCCTCCGAAACATCGCTGCAACTCCCCAACTGGCTCGGGAGGCGAAAGTCGAGTCATGCGTCCTCCGAAACATCGCTGCAACTCCCCAACGGGCTCGGGAGGCGAAGGTCAAGTCATACGTCGTCCGAAACATCGCTGCAACTCCCCAACGGGCTCGGGAGACGAAGGTCGAGTCATGCGTCCTCCGAAACATCGCTGCAACTCCCCAACGGGCTCGGGAGACGAAGGTCGAGTCATGCGTCCTCCGAAACATCGCTGCAACTCCCCAACTGGCTCGGGAGGCGAAAGTCGAGTCATGCGTCCTCCGAAACATCGCTGCAACTCCCCAACGGGCTCGGGAGGCGAAGGTCAAGTCATGCGTCCTCCGAAACATCGCTGCAACTCCCCAACTGGCTCGGGAGGCGAAAGTCGAGTCATGCGTCCTCCAAAACATCGCTGCAACTCCCCAACGGGCTCGGGAGGCGAAGGTCAAGTCATGCGTCCTCCGAAACATCGCTGCAACTCCCCAACGGGCTCAGGAAACGAAGGTCGAGTCATGCGTCCTCCGAAACATCGCTGCAACTCCCCAACGGGCTCGGTAGGCGAAGGTCGAGCCATGCGTCCTCTGAAACATGACCCGCAATCAGTGCTGCATCAATGTGTTGGAGGATAAACCGTTCAACTGACAACCGAGGTCAGCCTGCAGGTGCCCAGCCTGCCACAAGGAGGCGCTAGAGCGTGATGAGCCAAGTAAAGCCCCCCCGGCCAAAACCTCCCCTTACCCAGACGACGCTGGGCCAATTGTGAGCTGCCCTATGGGACTCCCGGTCAAGGCCGGTTGTGACACAGCCTGGGATCGGACCCAGGTCTGTGATGATGTTTCAAGCTCTGCGATGCAGTGCCCTAGACCACTGCATCATTCAGGAGGCCTTACAGACAGCAATTTCTGATACTCAATTATATTTTCTGATCAAATTGCTTGTTCTTGTGTCAGGTAACTAAATACCACATTAATCAGATAATATACCTGGCTATTACACCAGGTGAAAGATTTTTTTATCAAATTCTTAGTGTGTTTTGCCTCATTTCATACATGATAGATATCATGTAAGAAATAAACTCTATACTGTAACAGTAAATATACACTCTATTGTAACAGAATATATACATTCTACTGTAACAGTATATATACACTCTACTGTAACAGTAAATATATCCTCTATTGTAACAGAATATATACATTCTACTGTAACAGTATATATACACTCTACTGTAACAGTAAATATATACTATAGTTTAAAAGTAAATATATACTATAGTTTAACAGTAAATATATACTGTAGTGTAACAGTAAATATATACTATAGTTTCACAGTAAATATAAAGTATACTCTAACAGTAAATATATACTATAGTTTAACAGTAAATATATACTATAGTTTAACAGTAAATATAAAGTATACTGTAACAGTGAATATATACTATAGTTTAACAGTAAATACATTCTGTAGTGTAACAGTAAATATATACTATAGTTTAACAGTAAATATATACAGTAGTGTAACAGTAAATATACACTATAGGTTAACAGTAACTATATACTGTAGTGTAACAGTAAATATATACTGTAGTTTAACAGTAAATATAAAGTATACTCTAACAGTAAATATATACTATAGTTTAACAGTAAATATATACTGTAGTGGAACAGTAAATATACACTGTAGTGTAACAGTAAATATACACTGTATTGTAACAGTAAATATATACTATAGTTTATCAGTAAATATATGCTATAGTTTAACAGTAAATATATACAGTAGTGTAACAGTAAATATACACTATAGGTTAACAGTAACTATATACTGTAGTGTAACAGTAAATATACACTGTAGTGTAACAGTAAATATATACTGTAGTTTAACAGTAAATATAAAGTATACTCTAACAGTGAATATATACTAAAGTTTAACAGTAAATACATACTGTAGTGTAACAGTAAATATATACTGTAGTGTAACAGTAAATATACACTATAGGTTAACAGTAACTATATACTGTAGTGTAACAGTAAATATAAAGTATACTCTAACAGTGAATATATACTAAAGTTTAACAGTAAATACATACTGTAGTGTAACAGTAAATATATACAGTAGTGTAACAGTAAATATACACTATAGGTTAACAGTAACTATATACTGTAGTGTAACAGTAAATATACACTGTATTGTAACAGTAAATATATACTATAGTTTAACAGTAAATATATACTGTAGTGTAACAGTAAATATACACTGTAGTGTAACAGTAAATATACACTGTAGTGTAACAGTAAATATACACTGTATTGTAACAGTAAATATATGCTATAGTTTAACAGTAAATATACACTGTAGTGTAACAGTAAATTTAAAGTATACTGTAACAGTAAATATGTACTATAGTTTAACAGTAAATATACAGTGTAGTGTAACAGTAATATCAAGTATACTGTAACAGTAAATATGTACTATAGTTTAACAGTAAATATACAGTGTAGTGTAACAGTATAGTGTTAATTTCATACATGATAATATATCTGCTGACGTTCATACACCTCTCCTCCCATCCCTCCTTCATCACTCCATCCCAGCCCCCTGTGTGCTAGCCCACTTGGAGTTCAGAGTCTCTTGACCGCTTGATGACATGGTCCCTTTCTGTACCTGTTCTGTCAGCTCTTCTGCTGTCACAGACACACACACACACACACACACACACACACACACACACACACACACACACACACACACACACACACACACACACACACACACACACACACACACACACACACACACACACACACACACACACCGCCGTGGCTCTCTCTTTTCGTCTAACTCTGTCTCTCTTTCCAACTTCCTCCTCTTTCTCTAAGAGGCTTCTATTGACAGAGAAGGGAATAGTTCAATACAGTATGTTGGTGTGGCAATGGAGGTACATTGTACATACAGTACATTATATGATGTGTCAGAGATGGAAAACACTTGTTGGTCTTGTTTCTGAAGTGATTCTTATCTGATCGAATCAAGGGTATGAGCAGTCAATTCAGTGTGTCATCTGTATTCGCACATACATGTACACACACACACACACACACACACACACACACACACACACACTAATTCATTCTTTCTCTTCAGCTTAGCATGTTTGCTAAGTCTCTCACGTCTGTTGTCTCCCCGCTGGTCAGCACATTTTCCCAGAATGCAAATCCCTGTCTGAGGGCGATCCAAACGGCAGCGGAAATCTTTCCCTGCACGTTCAAAGCGATGCTCCGATATTCTGTGCCCTACCTTCACAAACACACACACACTAGTGTTGCACAGTATACCCATATATCCTACTATAATTTTTGTTACATTCGGTACTTCTGTCAAATGTGTCTCACATGATTGAGAGGATCACGTCTGTATCAGCACAGCTCCTTGACAGTGTGAAGAGCAGAGTGCCTGCTCCACTTAGTCATTGCTAAAGCTGTCTGAGCTGTGTTAGCTCCCCAGTCCCCACTCGGGCTGCACACAAGTTAACACACTTGAATAATGCAACACGGCCTGTAGAACTGTTGAAACTGTTCATTACTGTTCACAAAACAATGTCCTTACAGTCTAGAACACTTTTACAATGCTAGACAAAGCCAGTAGCTTCCAGCTTTAAATGTCAGCTAACTTTCCTTGCTCGCTTACAGCTGAAACCAGATTGCAAAATATGCCGATATCTAAGCTTTTTGTCACCAAAAACATTGTTAATTCACTTTGTCTCCCTCGCCACCAAAAACGCATTGACTTCTTCATCTCCCTCGCCTCTCATCTGGTTTCCACTAGATTCCATAGTCCCAAAGTCAAAGTCAAAATAAAATTGATCAGCTTTTGCTCCTGTAGCTCTAACTCTACTGACTCTACGTTATTGGGGAAAAAATGACTTCCCATGACTGTGATATGTGGTTGTCCCACCTAGTAATCTCAGATGAATCCAGTCGCTCTGGATAAGAGACTAAATGACTACAATGTTCATGTGAATGCCTCTTTAATGATGTCATTACTTTCTTAAGGAGACGGTTCACTCTTTTAATAAAGTAAGAGATTGCTTTTATGCAAATGCTGTTGATCAGTACAATAAAATAATATTTTCCTAGCAGTTTCCAATAGAATAAATCCGAAATGGAAGGAATTGTTTGTCATCTGTAGCCCCATGAAATCGGCTAAAACAAGTTTATAACTCAGTGCATGCAGACACTCCTACTGAATAATATCCATTCAGCTGTATTGTGAATAGAACTAGGCTACATCTTGATTCGCCCAGTTTATCACACACACAATCTTTATGATTTACCATTAAAATAAGTGATTACAGTTATGTTGTTTTGTAGTTAGATTGGTAAAAACAAAGTCAAATGAATTGTATGATTGGATAATTGATTAATTCATGCATACATGGCTGTCCAATAAATGTACATAACATTTTTCAAATGTAATGACATTGATCTCAAAGATGGCCAACGATTGAACAGAGCAGTAGTTGAGTTTATATGTCTGGATCCAGGGAACAGAGCAGTAGCTGAGTTTATCTGTCTGGATCCAGGGAACAGAGCAGTAGCTGAGTTTATATGTCTGGATCCAGGGAACAGAGCAGTAGCTGAGTTTATCTGTCTGGATCCAGGGAACAGAGCAGTAGCTGAGTTTATCTGTCTGGATCCAGGGAACAGAGCAGTAGCTGAGTTTATATGTCTGGATCCTGGGAACAGAGCAGTAGCTGAGTTTATATGTCTGGATCCAGGGAACAGAGCAGTAGCTGAGTTTATCTGTCTGGATCAAGGGAACAGAGCAGTAGCTGAGTTTATCTGTCTGGATCCAGGGAACAGAGCAGTAGCTGAGTTTATCTGTCTGGATCCAGGGAACAGAGCAGTAGCTGAGTTTATCTCTCTGGATCCAGGGAACAGAGCAGTAGCTGAGTTTATCTCTCTGGATCCAGGGAACAGAGCAGTAGCTGAGTTTATCTCTCTGGATCCATTGAACAGAGCAGTAGCTGAGTTTATCTCTCTGGATCCATTGAACAGAGCAGTAGCTGAGTTTATCTGTCTGGATCCATTGAACAGAGCAGTAGCTGAGTTTATCTGTCTGGATCCATTGAACAGAGCAGTAGCTGAGTTTATCTCTCTGGATCCAGGGAACAGAGCAGTAGCTGAGTTTATCTCTCTGGATCCATTGAACAGAGCAGTAGCTGAGTTTATCTCTCTGGATCCAGGGAACAGAGCAGTAGCTGAGTTTATATGTCTGGATCCATTGAACAGAGCAGTAGCTGAGTTTATCTCTCTGGATCCAGGGAACAGAGCAGTAGCTGAGTTTATCTGTCGGGATCCAGGGAACAGAGCAGTAGCTGAGTTTATCTGTCTGGATCCAGGGAACAGAGCAGTAGCTGAGTTTATCTGTCTGGATCCAGGGAACAGAGCAGTAGCTGAGTTTATATGTCTGGATCCAGGGAACAGAGCAGTAGTTGAGTTTATATGTCTGGATCCAGGGAACAGAGCAGTAGCTGAGTTTATATGTCTGGATCCAGGGAACAGAGCAGTAGCTGAGTTTATCTGTCTGGATCCAGGGAACAGAGCAGTAGCTGAGTTTATCTCTCTGGATCCAGGGAACAGAGCAGTAGCTGAGTTTATATGTCTGGATCCAGGGAACAGAGCAGTAGCTGAGTTTATCTGTCGGGATCCAGGGAACAGAGCAGTAGCTGAGTTTATCTGTCTGGATCCAGGGAACAGAGCAGTAGCTGAGTTTATCTGTCTGGATCCAGGGAACAGAGCAGTATCTGAGTTTATATGTCTGGATCCAGGGAACAGAGCAGTAGTTGAGTTTATATGTCTGGATCCAGGGAACAGAGCAGTAGCTGAGTTTATATGTCTGGATCCAGGGAACAGAGCAGTAGCTGAGTTTATCTGTCTGGATCCAGGGAACAGAGCAGTAGTTGAGTTTATATGTTTGGATCCCGTGCCATTCTGTGACTTTGGCTAATATGCCTTCTTTTAGTTTTTGCTTGTGGTATCAAGATGTTATTGAGTATAGTGATGTTATTGAGTTTCAAGATGCTGTCGAGTATTGTGATGTTATCGAGTATCGCGATGTTATCGAGTATCGAGATGTTATCGAGTACCGTGCTGTTATCGAGTATCGAGATGTTATCGAGTAGCGTGATGTTGTCGAGTATCGTGATGATGTCGAGTATCGTGACGATGTCGAGTATTGTGATGTTGTCGAGTATCGTGATGATGTCGAGTATCGTGATGTTGTCGAGTATCGTGATGTTGTCGAGTATCGTGATGTTGTTGAACATCGTGATGTTATTGAGTATTGTGCTGTTATCGAGTATTGTGCTGTTATCGAGTATCGTGATGTTATCGAGTATCGTGATGTTGTCGAGTATCGGGATGTTATCGAGTATCGTGATTGTCGTGCCTTTGGCTATGCTGGATTAAGTGATATGACATGCTATTCTATAAAATCCTTTCTCCGTAATTAATATTACCTGATTGAGCTAATCATGTAAATGTAATTAACTAGAGAGTCGGGGCACCACAAAATAATATTTATAGAGCAGTTATCTTCCGAATAAACTCTTAAAGACCTAGGAAATATTTTACATCAATAGCAGTCAATATTAATCGTCACCTTAATTCAGTCTCATCTGAAAGTTGTAAATTCTTGGTTATCTTCACGAACCCTGGCTAACAAGTTGAATCAGCAATACAAAATTGGGTTTAATTATTTATTTACTAAATACCTAACTAATCACACAGAATTACATATACACAGAATGAATCATACTTTGATTTCAAATGACGTCATAAAGGAAAACAACCCTAGCGGGCGGAACAGATATGACAGCTGATTACGCAAAAGAAAAGGGGCTGGGTTTGAGTGAAAGAGTGGGAAGACTGAGGAACAAAGGGGCGAAGCTGTGCTATCGTAAATACAGTATCTTATGCATTCTAAATTTCCGCCCATTTGGAAAAGGAAAATGCAATAAATATTTACTCTGAGCTGCGCTTCGGTAGGTTGGTGGTAGATGGGAGGCCGTGTTGCCCAACCGAGTCCTTTGTCCTTTGAAGAATGTCTCTGGTGGTCAATTGGATACGTTGTAGTAACGTCGTTGTGTGGTAGACGGGATACTCTGTCTGTCCTTTCCTAGCCCGAGTTTGCGTCTGTTGTTGCCAACTCAACGGCTAGGAGGTATCACTTCTGTAGTGAATAAGAGTGCAAAGTTCATACCTTTCGCAACCGAAGCTCACGCTGATGTTGGCTTAGTTCTGTAGTTGTCTTGTTAGTCCTTTTTTAACGCAGAGGCTGCAGACCTCACGTACTTGGAACAGGAGGTTACATTTTCGTCAAGGGCTTATATAGTGGAGGGAGAAAAGGGGTGTGTTTCATAATTTACAACCTATGTCTCCTCACGTGGGCGGGCCACTGAGTCGGGCCTAATTCACTCATAAAAACCCAATTCTCACATTTTAGAAGCTAAAATCACATTTCATCCCATCACGAATAATTTCATATTCAAACATTTAAATTGAACAACAATTCCATGTGAATCCGATAACTCTGATGTGTAGACTTTCCACTGTAGAGTTTATGTCATCCTATCATTGATGAGAATGTCTCAGATGACAATCGAACTGACATCCTATTCATTAAGTACCACCGCATACGTTCAATTGATCGGATTACCAGAATATAGTTCATTTCCCCCAACTTCTGATGTTACCCAGAATCTCTATGTTAACCAAGGGGTTTTCTAATGTCACATCAGTAGGGTAGAGAGAGGAAAAAGGGGGAAAGAGGTATTTATGACTGTCATAAACCTACCCCCAGGCCAACGTCATGACATGAAGTTATTGAGTATCGTGATGTTATCGAATATCGTGATGTTATCGAGTATCTTGATGGTATCGAGTATCGTGATGTTGTCGAGTATCGTGATGTTATCGAGTACCATGATAGTATCGAGTGTCGTGATGTTGTCGAGTATCGTGATGTTATCGAGTATCATGATGGCATCGAGTATCGTGATGTTGTCGAGTATCGTGATGTTATCGAGTCTCATGATGGTATCGAGTATCGTGATGTTGTCGAGTATCGTGATGTTATCGAGTATCATGATGGCATCGAGTATCGTGATGTTGTCGAGTATCGTGATGTTATCGAGTATCGTGATGGTATCGAGTATCTTGATGTTGTCGAGTATCGTGATGTTGTCGAGTATCGTGATGTTATCGAGTATCATGATAGTATCGAGTATCGTGATGTTGTCGAGGATCATGATGTTATCGAGTATCATGATGGTATCGAGTATCGTGAGTATCGTGGTACTAAACCTGGTATCGGTATCAAAGTACAAATGACAATACGAATACACACACACACACAAGGCTTATCTGGTCTGCTCTGTTGGCCAGGTGGTTTATTAGTCATTGTGTGTTTGTGTCTTTCTGTGTGTGTGACTTTGTGTTTTGGTGAACCACAGCGTTTGGGATTGAGGCACCACTCCGTTTCTCTGAGCGCTTGGGTCCTTCCTCAGGACCCATGGGTGTTCCACTCTACTGCCTGCTAGAAAACCACACTGGGCCTGTAATGGAAAGAATAAAAAAGGAGAGGGCGAGAATAAAAGGAAAGCGGAGCATTGAAATGAGAAAACAGAGAAACACGCAGGGGCTTTACGGCTAGAACAAATCAGAGACCTGGAAAGCAAGGGAATCCTTCCTGATACAGAGAGAGGGAGTGTAGTTGAGGGAGAGAATAGAGGGAAGAGAGGAAGACTCTGAGGAAAAGAAAAGGGGAACAGGCAGAGGACAGCATGGCCTGTATTTCTTGGTGTAAGGTAGTTCTTCTCTTGGCTTAGCTCGGAGCTTGATTAAGATGCCTTCCCGAGCGGCTAGTTCTGCCTTAGACGCAACCATGGTGGTGGCTCATTGACCACCGTGCATGTGCACATGCGTGCATTAAAGAGCTACGGTTGAGAGATTTTGTTTTCTAGCAGTGGGGGTGTATTTCACAGCGACACGCGGCTGTTGGCTCTATAAGCCAACTGTTAGTGGGGAGAGAGGGCGAGAGGTGAGGGGGGTGAGAGAGGAAGAGGAGAGGGGATGAGAGGGGAAGAGGAGAGGGGGATGAGTGGGAAGATGAGAGGGGCATGAGAGGGGAAGAGAGGAGATGAGGATGAGAGGGGAAGAGGAGAGGAGGATGAGAGGGGAAGAGGAGAGGTGCATGAGAGAGGAAGAGAGGAGAGAGGGATGAGAGGGGAAGAGAGGAGGGAGATGAGAGGGGAAGAGGAGAGGGATGAGAGGGGAGAGAAGCGGGGGATGAGGGGAAAGAGAAGAGCGGGATGAGAGAGGAAGAGAGGAGAAAGGGATGAGAGGGGAAGAGAGGAGGGGGGTGAGAGGGATGAGAGGGGAGAGGAGCGGGGGATGAGGGGAAAGAGAAGAGCGGGATGAGAGGGGAAGAGGAGAGGGGATAGGGAGCGATTGAATATGTCCGTAATCACTCCAGCCAGCTTGTCTGCACATGCTCTGAGGACACGGCTAGGGATGCCATCTGGGCCGGCAGCCTTGCGAGGGTTAACACGTTTAAATGTGTTACTCACGTCAGCCACAGACAAGGAGAGCCCACAGTCCTTGGTAGCGGGCCGTGTTGGTGGCAACGTGTTATCCTCAAAGCGAGCAAAGAAGGTGTTCAGCCTGTCCGTAAGCAAGACTAGTCTGTTTCACTTCATCTCTCTCTCTCTCACACACACACACGCACGCACGCACGCACGCACGCACTCACACACACACACACACACACACACACACACACACACACACACACACACACACACACACACACACACACAAAGACCCTCAAATCTCTTCATCATCCTCTACCTAGAATATAGCCCCCCCCCCACACACACACACACACACACACCATCTCACCCCTTCTCTCCACATCTTCTCATCTCTCCTAGTCATCTGTATAATTCTGTATACTTCTGGCCCTTCTTTGGACACTGTGTTAACTAACCTCCAGACGAGCTTCAATGCCATACAACTCTCCTTCCGTGGCCTCCAACTGCAAGTAAAACTAAATGCATGCTCTTCAGCCGATCGCTGCCCGCACCTGCCCGCCCGTCCAGCATCACTACTCTGGACGGTTCTGACATAGAATATGTGGACAACTACAAATACCAAGGTGTCTGGTTAGACTGTAAACTCTCTTTCCAGACTCACATTAAGCATCTCCAACCCAAAGTTAAATCTAGAATCGGCTTCCTATTTCGCAACAAAGCATCCTTCACTCATGCTGCCAAACATACCCTCGTAAAAAAGACTATCCTACCGATCCTCGACTTCGGCGATGTCATTTTAAAAAATTGCCTCCAACACTCTACTCAAAAAATTGGATGCAGTCTATCACAGTGCCATCGGTTTTTCACCAAAGTCCCATATACTACCCACCACTGCGACCTGTACGCTCTCGTTGGTTGGCCCTCGCTTCATACTCGTCGCCAAACCCACTGGCTCCAGGTCATCTACAAGTCTCTGCTAGGTAAAGCCCCGCTTATCTCAGCTCACTGGTCACCATAGCAGCACCCACCCATAGAACGCACTCCAGCAGGTATATCTCACTGGTCACCCCCAAAACCAATTTCTCCTTCGGCCACCATTCCTTCCAGTTCTCTCCTGCCAATGACTGTAACAAACTGCAAAAATCACTGAAGCTGGAGAGACGCATCTCCCTCACTAGCTTTAAGCACCAGCTGGCAGAGCAGCTCACAGATCACTGCACCTGTACATAGCCCATCTGTAAATAGCCCATCTAACTACCTCATCCCCATACGGTATTTATTTATTTTTCTTGCTCCTTTGCACCCCAGTATCTCTACTTGCATATTCATCTTCTGCACATCTTCCATTCCAGTGTTTAATTGCTCAATTGTAATTAATTCCCCACCATGGCCTATTTATTGCCTTACCTCCCTCATCTTACCTCATTTGCACACAATGTATATAGACTTTTTTTTCTACTGTATTATTGATTGTATGTTTGTTTATTCCATGTGTAACTCTGTGTTGTTGTATGTGTCGAACTGCTTTGCTTTATCTTGGCCAGGTCGCAATTGTAAATGAGAACTTATTCTCAACTAGCCTACCTGGTTAAATAAAAATGAAATAAAACATTTTAAAAATCTATCTCTCGTCATCTCCTCGTCTCCTAGTCATCTATCTCTCCTCATCTCCTAGTCATCTATCTCTCCTCATCTCCTAGTCATCTATCGCTTCTCTTCCTCCTTCCTCCACTCCACTTTTGTATTAATGGACTGTGAGAGTAAGAGTCCCCCTCCCTCTCTCCATCCCTCTCCCTCTACATTTCCCCTCTTTATCTCTCCTTCCCTCTCTCTCTACCTCCCCTTCTTCCCTCCCTCTCTCTCCATCCCTCTCCTTCCCTATACATTTGCTAGATGCCAGAAGGGATTCTACCACCGCTATGAAATCCTCAACAAGTCTTGTAATGTCTTTATGGTCATCTGTGGGTTTCTAGTAAAGGCCCAAGAGAAGAGCATCATTTAAAAGGGAGCGAACGCTCCAGTCAGACAATAGGCCTATCTGTCTGCTTCCTTAATTAAAACCCTAAGTGTCTTGTAATCAGGCGCAGATTTATGACATGATGAAATGAATTTCCTCTCCGTCACTCCTCCTATGGGTTTCACTCCTCTCCTCCATTTCTCTCCTCTCCTCCAATTCCCCATAGCCCTCCATCTCTCCTTCAATCCCACTCCTCTCTCTCTCTCTCTCTCTCTCTCTCTCTCTATATATATATATATATATATATATATATATATCTAGCTCTCTCTCTCAGTAAGGACACCTATACATGTGTTACAGTCCTGTAGCTGGCCTTACAGTATGTGAAAGCCATCAAACCATACATGTCAGCCTGCAACGTGCATGTTTTTCATTATACAGTGGCTTGCGAAAGTATTCACCCCCCTTTGGCATTTTTCCTATTTTGTTGTCTTACAACCTGGAATTAAAATAGATTTTTGGGGGGTTTGTATCATTTGATTTACTTAGCATGCCTACCACTTTGAAGATGCAAAACATGTTTTATTGTGAAACAAACAAGAAATGAGACAAAAAAACAGAAAACTTGAGCGTGCATAACTATTCACCCTCACAAAGTCAATACTCTGTAGAGCCACCTTTTGCAGCAATTACAGCTGCAAGTCTCTTTGGGTATGTCTCTATAAGCTTGGTACATCTAGCCACTGGGATTTTTGCCCATTCTTCAAGGCAAATCTGCTCCAGCTCCTTCAAGTTGGATGGGTTCCGCTGGTGTACAGCAATCTTTAAGTCATACCACAGATTCTCAATTGGATTGAGGTCTGGGCTTTGTCTAGGCTATTCCAAGACATTTAAATGTTTCCCTTAAACCACTCGAGTGTTTCTTTAGCAGTATACTTAGGGTCATTGTCCTGCTGGAAGGTCAACCTCCGTCCCAGTCAAATCTCTGGAAGTCTGAAACAGGTTTCCCTCAAGAATTTCCCTGTATTTAGCGCTATCCATCATTCCTTCAATTCTGACCAGTTTCCCAGTCCCTGCTGATGAAAAACATCCCCACAGCATGATACTGCCACCACCATGGTGGGATGGTGTTCTCTGGGTTTTTTCTGGCCACTCTTCCGTAAAGCCCAGCTCTGTGGAGTGTACGGCTTAAGGTGGTCCTATGGACAGATACTCCAATCTCCGCTGTGGAGCTTTGCAGCTCCTTCAGGGTTATATTTGGTCTATTTGTTGCCTCTCTGATTAATGCCCTCCTTGCCTGGTCTGTGAGTTTTGGTGGGCAGCCCTCTCTTTGCACATTTGTTGTGGTGCCCTATCCTTTCTTTTTTTTTTCTTCTTTAATAATTAATTGAATAGTGCTCCGTGGGATGTTCAAAGTTTTGGATTTTTTTTTATAACCCAACCCTGTCCTGTATTTCTCCACAACGTTGTCCCTGGCCTGTTTGGTGATCTCCTTGGTCTTCATGGTGCCGCTTGCTTGGTGGTGCCCCTTGCTTAGTGGTGTTGCATACTCTGGGGCCTTTCAGAACAAGTGTATATATACTGAGATCATGTGACAGATCATGTGACACTTAGATTGCACACAGGTGGACTTTATTTAACTAATTATGTGACTTCTGAAGGTAATTGGTTGCACCAGATCTTATTTAGGGGCTTCATAACAAAGGGGGTGAATACATATGCACACACCACTTTTCCATTTTTTATTATGTATCAGTTTTTTAAACAAGTAATTTTTTTAATTTCACTTCACCAATTTTGTCTATGTCCTTTACATGAGATCCAAATAAATATATATTTAAATTTCAGGTTGTAATACAACAGAATAGGAAAAACGCCAAGTGGGGTGAATACTTTTTCAAGACACTGTAGGTTTGTTTGTGTGTGTGCGTGTGACTGAGTGTATCTGGTTACAGCTCGTTAGCAGTAGAGGCTGACAACAGCTCTGTGTCGTGGGCCTTGACATTTCTCTGTCTACGCTAGAAAATCACCATGTCACTAATGTGACATCTTACTAAGACCCCCGTCTATTCTGGGGGGAGAGTAGTGTGTGTGGGTTCATTTTTTTAATCAACCATGGTAGAAAGGTAGAGAAAGGTGTGTGTTTGGGGGGTGCGTTCATGAGTGTGTGGTTCCTTTAGAAACTTCTACATTCAGCCCGTTGTCTCTGACTGCAGAGAGTTCTCTAGAGGAACAGGATCCTCCACTACACCTACTCTCCTCTGCTCTTATCTCCTCTGCTCTTATCTCCTCTCCTCTCTCATCCCAACATAACATGGGCCTCTCCCTGTCCACCTTTAAGTGGTAACCAAGGAAACAGCCAATCCCAGGAGAGCTGTGCATAATTAAATTAGGGCTCCTTTGTGTGTCAATTAATTAAAGACAGAGATAGGTCTTTAAGGTGGAAAGACTAGCGAGAGAGGGGGGGGTTAGAGAGAGAGAGAAACACGACTAGATATATTTTACTGCTATAGCACCTTGATAAATGAGCGACTGGCTAAGGCCACAGGACACTGTTATACAGGGATGATAACAACCAGAACAATCCCAAAACACACACATCCATTTCCTCTCTTTCTCCCTGGTTATGATCTATCTTTGCGTATGTGTAACTGTTTAATCTCTAACCTGTGTCTGTTTGTCTGTCTGTCTGTCTGTCTGTCTGTCTGTCTGTCTGTCTGCCTGTCTGCCTGTCTGCCTGTCTGCCTGTCTGCCTGTCTGCCTGTCTGCCTGTCTGTCTGTCTGTCTGTCTGCCTGCCTGCCTGCCTGCCTGCCTGTCTGTCTGTCTGTCTGTCTGTCTGTCTGTCTGTCTGTCTGTCTGTCTGTCTAGGTGTGCGGCTGGACCGGGTGCGTGGTGGTAGACAGAAGTACAAGCGCCGGATAGACGCTGAGAACAGCCCTTACCTCAACCCTCAACTGGCCCTGCCTGCCAAAAAGCCATGTAAGGACACACACACACACACACACACACACACACACACACACACACACACACACACACACACACACACACACACACACTTTGAAGACACACACACAGATATTGCGGAGATGTTGCTTCCTGGTAGTTATACACATGATTACACCTTGGAGGGTTTTTCTGAGAGTGTAACTTTCTGAGAGGGAAAATGATTGTATGAGAACGCAAGGGCAAGTGATGAAGCAACATTGGAAAGAAATAGAGAGGGAGACGAAAAGAGAGCGAGGGGCCTAATCCAGATTTAATCCAATCTGGCAAAGACATCACTACATTTACTTTCTAGTCATTTAGTCGATGCTCTTATCCAGAGCGACTTACAGTCGAGTGAGTGCATACATTTTGTACTTTTTCGTATCAAACCAACGTTACCGCTCTCCCTCTCTGTCTCTCTCCTTCTCTCTCACCAGCCATCTGCCACTCATTGGGCAAACAGACAGACGCTATCTCTGTTCCTCTCCTCTCTCCTCTCTCCTCTCTCCTCTCTCCTCTCTCCTCCCTCCTCTCTCCTCTCCCCGCGAGGTGCTTACCAGCTCCGTCTCATAAACCCTTTTACTTAATGCTAGCATATTGTTGTGGAACACAATATGCTGTACTGCATAAAAGCTGAAGAAATAATCAGAATAATAATTGGAGGGAAAATCACATTAGGAATGTGGCTGCTGGAGTAACCCCTTGGCTTTATCCCACCTGATCCTGATCCTACTGCTAGCCAACACAGGCTTAACTCTCTCTCTCTCTCTCTCTCTCTCTCTCTCTCTCTCTCTCTCTCTCTCTCTCTCTCTCTCTCTCTCTCTCTCTCTCTCTCTCTCTCTCTCAATGTCACCAAAGTGAAACACAATTCAAGCTAGTCAGTGGATCAGAATTCTGGCTTCGCTGTCTTCAACATTCCAGCATGAGATGTATTTACGGAAGTGAAGAAATATCCATTCCCCTCTATTGTTCATAAGCGGAGTGTATTAGCACTCATTGAGCCAGTATGGTGAATGCCTACAGTAACAGCCCTAGTAGGACCCAGGCCAAATGCAGCCGCCCACATTGATTATCCACACATAACAAAGGCTAGGGGAGTTGAAATGGGGTGGCATTGATTGTAATTAAGAAAACATGAAATAAGATTTAGCTACAGAGTGATAGAGCTCTAGTCTAGCCTCTCTCTCTGTCTCTGTCCCTGGAGTAGGGGCTGCTCTGGTCGATACGCAAACAACCCCCTCTCTGCCTCACTCTATCCATCTATCTCTGCCTATCTTGTTCTCGCCACCTCTTTTTTTCTCACGTGCTCTCTCTCTCTCAACTTTATCTATGTTTGTGCCTCCATCTCTCTCTTCCCTCTCTCTCTCATCCCTGTCTCTCCCTCCCACCCCTCTCTCTTCCCTCTCTCTCTCATCCCTGTCTCTCTCTCCCACCCCTCTCTCTTCCCTCTCTCTCTCATCGCTGTCTCTCCCTCCCACCCCTCTCTCTTCCCCTTTCTCTCACTCTCTTCCAAATGTCTCTCTCTCTCTCTTTTTGTACCTCCACCTCTCTCCCTCTCTCTATCTCCCCATCTCATCTCTCTCTCCTCTCTCTTCATCTCTCTATATTCCCCCTCTCCTCTCTCTCCATCTCTCTCTCCTTTCTCCCCATCTCTCTATATCCCCCTCTCTCCTCTCTCTCCACTCCCCCTCACTCACCTCTCTCTCCATCTCTCGCTATCTCCATCTCTCGCTCTTTCCATCTCTCTCTCTCTCTTCTCTCTCCCTCCTCTCTCTCCATCATTCTCTCCCCTCTCTCCATCTCTCTCTCCCTCCTCTCTCTCCATCTTTCTCTCCTCTCTCTCCATCTCTCTCTCTCTCCATCTCCCCCTCTCGCTCCTCTCTCTCCATCTCACTAAACCCCCCCATCTCCTCTCTCTCTCCATCTCTCTCCCTCTCCCCCTCCCTCAATCCCCTCTCTCCCCTCTCTCTCTCTCTCTCTCTCTCTCTCTCTCTCTCTCTCTCTCTCTCTCTCTCTCCTCTCTCTCTCTCTCTCTCTCTCTCTCTCTCTCTCTCTCTCTCTCTCTCTCTCTCTCTCTCTCTCTCTCTCTCTCTCTCTCCCCTCTCTCCATCTCAGTGGTATTTTGGTTCAGTAGCTCATCATGATCATCTGTCATCTGGCTGCATGATTAAGCAGCAGATTCATTTGAATACAGGAGTGAGACTGCTACTAATTGTCCGTAGCGAGCTCATCTGCAGATATGATTTCATTGGAATTGTTTTTGTTTTATTTAACTTTCCCTGTGTCCTACATTATAAACACTCCACATGCCGTCTTCTTTTGTGTGAAACAATGCCTCTGTCACTGCCCTGTCTATGCCCCTCTAGTTCACTGTGCCAACTTGATTCAAACTGTTCCAGTACATACATAATTTTGTGAATATTGTATTTGGCATGAGAATATCCCTGAGCTTCCATCACGCAGTGCAAGTCATTTACAACAAAAGACAACTGAAGAAAAATAAAGCCGACTGTTGTGAAAAGACAAAATTATGATTGTTGCATTAATAACATCATAGACCTCTACAATACCAGTAGAACATACAATACCAGTAGAACATAAAATACCAGTAGAACATACACATACCAGTAGAACATGCAATACCAGCAGAACATACACATACCAGTAGAACATACAATACCAGTAAAACATAAAATACCAGTAGAACATACACATACCAGTAGAACATACAATACCAGCAGAACATACAATACCAGTAAAACATAAAATACCAGTAGAACATACACATACCAGTAGAACGTACACATACCAGTAGAACATAC
>NC_074679.1:18726429-18731429 GCF_029448725.1 Salvelinus fontinalis | reverse complement strand
GGGCTAAACGAACTTAAATAACACCACCCTAACAACCAAACAATAAACAGGTGAAATCAATTAGACAAAACCAAACGAAAAGGAAAAAAGGATCGGTGGCAGCTAGTAGACCGGCGACGACGACCGCCGAGCGCCACTCGAACAGGAAGGAAGGCCACCTTCGGTAATACTCGTTACAGTACCCCCCTCCTGACGCGCAGCTCCCGCAGCGCGCCGACGCCGGCCTCGAGGACGACCCGGGGGCCGAGGCGCAGGGCGATCCGGATGGAGGCGATGGAACTCTCTCAGCATAGATGGATCCAATATATCCCCCACCGGGACCCAGCACCTCTCCTCCGGACCGTACCCCTCCCAGTCCACGAGGTACTGAAGGCCCCCCACCCGACGTCTGGAATCCAGAATAGACCTTATCCTGTACGCCGGGGACCCCTCTATATCCAGAGGGGGTGGAGGGACCTCCGGCACCTCACCTTCCTGCATGGGACCAGCTACCACCGGCCTGAGGAGAGACACATGAAATGAGGGGTTAATACGATAATAAGAAGGAAGTAACAATCGGTAACACACCTCATTTATTCTCCTCAGGACTTTAAATGGCCCTACACACTGCGGACCCAGCTTCCGGCAGGGCAGGCGGAGGGGCAGGTTTCGGGTCGAGAGCCAGACCCGATCCCCCGGTGCAAACACGGGGGCCTCACTGCGGTGACGGTCAGCGCTCTTCTTCTGCCGTCTACTCGCCTGACGCAGAGACTCCTGGACGGCTCTCCAAGTCTCCTTAGAGCGCTGTACCCACTCCTCCACCGCAGGAGCCTCGGTCTGACTCTGATGCCATGGTGCCAGAACCGGCTGATACCCCAACACACACTCAAATGGTGACATGTTGGTAGAGGAGTGGCTTAGTGAGTTCTGAGCAATCTCTGCCCAAGGGATGTATCTTGACCACTCCCCTGGCCGGTCCTGGCAATACGACCGCAGAAACCTACCCACCTCCTGGTTCACTCTCTCCACCTGCCCATTACTCTCCGGGTGATACCCCGATGTAAGGCTGACCGAGACCCCCAAATGCTCCATAAACGCCTTCCATACTCTGGAAGTGAACTGGGGACCCCGATCAGAAACAATATCCTCGGGCACCCCGTAATGCCGGAAGACATGGGTAAATAATGCCTCCGCAGTCTGCAGGGCCGTAGGGAGACCGGGCAACGGGATAAGACGGCAGGACTTAGAGAACCGATCCACAACGACCAGGATCGTAGTGTTCCCCTGAGATGGAGGTAAGTCAGTCAGAAAATCTACCGAAAGATGGGACCACGGCCGTTGTGGAACGGGGAGGGGTTGTAACTTCCCTCGAGGCAGGTGCCTAGGAGCCTTACTCTGAGCGCACACCGAACAGGAAGAGACATAGAATCGCACATCCTTCTCCAAGGTGGGCCACCAGTACTTCCCCCTAAGACCTCGCACTGTCCTCGAAATACCCGGGTGACCCGACGAGAGTATACTATGAGCCCATCGAATCAATTGATCACGAACAGCGAGCGGTACATACCTACGCCCCTCCGGGCACTGTGGAGGCGCAGGTTCCTCCCTTAACGCCCGCTCGATGTCCGCGTCCACCTCCCATACTATCGGTGCCACCAACTTGGCCGCCGGAATGATGGGAGTAGGATCGATGGACCGCTCCTCTGAGTCATAGAGGCGAGACAGCGCGTCGGCCTTAGTATTCAGGGAACCTGGTCGATACGAGATAGTAAAACGAAATCTGGTGAAATACATGGCCCACCTTGCCTGACGCGGATTCAGTCTCTTAGCTGATCGAATATACTCCAGGTTACGGTGGTCAGTCCAGATGAGGAAAGGGTGCTTAGCCCCCTCAAGCCAGTGTCTCCACACCTTCAAGGCCTTAACCATAGCCAACAACTCCCTATCCCCCACATCATAATTCCGCTCCGCTGGCCCAAGCTTTTTTGAAAAAAAAGCACAAGGGCGGAGTTTTGGTGGCACACCCGAGCGCTGTGAGAGCACCGCTCCAACCCCAGCCTCGGATGCGTCCACCTCTACTATAAACGCCAAAGAAGGGTCCGGATGCGCCAACACTGGCGCCTCGGTAAACAGCACCTTCAACCTACAGAAGGCCCTGTCTGCCTCTGCCGACCACTGCAAACGCACCGGCCCCCCCTTCAGGAGTGAGGTAATAGGGGCTGCTACCTGACCAAAACCCCGGATAAACCTCCGGTAGTAATTGGCAAACCCTAAGAACCGCTGCACCTCTTTTACCGTGGTCGGAGTCGGCCAATTACGCACGGCTTTTACGCGGTCACCCCCTATATCCACCCCCGAGCTGGAAATGCGGTAACCCAGGAAGGAAACGGCTTGTTTAGAAAACTCACATTTCTCCGCCTTCACGTACAAGTCATGCTCCAGCAGTCGCCCAAGAACCTTGCGCACCAGAGACACATGCGCGGCGCGTGTAGCGGAGTAGATCAAAATATCGTCAATATACACCACCACACCCTGTCCGTGCAGGTCTCTGAGAATCTCGTCAACAAAGGATTGAAAGACAGCTGGAGCATTCTTTAACCCGTACGGCATGACGAGGTACTCATAATGGCCCGATGTAGTACTAAACGCGGTTTTCCACTCATCTCCCTCCCGAATACGCACCAGATTATACGCGCTCCTGAGATCCAGTTTCGTGAAGAACCGTGCTCCGTGGAATGATTCCATCGCCGTAGCGATGAGAGGTAGTGGGTAACTAAAACCCACCGAGATGGAATTGAGACCTCGATAATCAATACACGGACGCAACCCACCATCCTTTTTCTTCACAAAAAAGAAACTCGAAGAGACGGGTGACATGGAGGGCCGAATGAATCCTTGTCCCAGAGCTTCCGTGACATATGTCTCCATAGCCAACGTCTCCTCCTGGGACAAAGGATACACATGACTCCTGGGAAGTGCAGCGTTTACCTGGAGGTTTATCACGCAATCCCCCTGTCGATGGGGAGGTAATTGGGTCGCCTTCTTTTTACTGAAGGCGATAGCCAAATCGGCATACTCAGCGGGAATGCGCACGGTGGAAACCTGGTCTGGACTCTCCACCGTTGTCGCACCGATGGAAACTCCTACACACCTGCCTGAACACTCATCAGACCACCCCTGTAGAGCTCCCTGTTTCCACGAAATCGTCGGATTGTGAATAGCCAGCCAAGGAATTCCCAGCACCACCGGAAACGCAGGTGAATCGATAAGAAACAGACTAATCCGTTCCTTATGATTCCCCTGCGTAATCATCTCCAAAGGAATTGTGGACTCCCTGACCAGGCCTGACCCTAACGGTCGACTATCTAAAGAATGCACAGGAAAAAGGGGGGTCAACCTTAACTAACGGAATCCTCAACCTCTGAGCGAGTCCGCGATCTATAAAATTCCCAGCTGCGCCTGAATCGACTAGCGCCTTATGCTGGAGAGAGGGAAAAAATTTAAGGAAGCATATTAACAAAAACATGTGACCAACAGGAAGCTCTGGGAGAGTGTGGTGCTGACTCACCTGAGGTGACCGAGGAGTGTTCTGCCTGCCCTCTCTATTCCCAGATGAACTCCTCCAGCACCGACCGGAAGTGTGCCCTCTTCGGCCACAACTGGTACAGGAGGAGCCTCCTCCGATCTCCCTAGATGCTGCCCCTCCTAGCTCCATCGGGATGGGAGCAGGAGGGTCAGGAGATGGAACGGACAGGACCCTTTCAGAACGTCCGCGAGCAGCTAGCAGATGGTCTAACCGGATAGACATGTCTATTAGTTCATCCAAACTTAGCGTAGTGTCCCGACAAGCCAGCTCTCTGCGGACGTCCTCTCTCAGGCTACACCTGTAATGGTCTATCAGGGCCCTGTCGTTCCATCCTGCTCCAGCAGCCAAGGTCCGGAAATCCAGCGCGAAGTCCTGCGCGCTCCTCGTCCCCTGTCGTAGATAGAACAGTCTCTCACCCGCCGCTCGGCCATCTGGAGGGTGATCGAACACGGCCCGAAAACGGCGGGTGAACTCCGGGTAGTGGCCCCTCGCTGAGTCGGCCCCGTTCCAAACCGCATTGGCCCACTCTAGGGCTCTACCCGTCAGGCAGGAGACGAGGACACTCACGCTCTCCTCATCCGAGGGAGCCGGTCGAACGGTGGCCAGGTACAGGTCTAATTGTAGCAGGAATCCCTGGCACCCCGCCGCCGCTCCATCGTACTGGCTAGGAGGCGTAATACGCAACGCGCTGGTACCGGGTCCCGCTGGAGGAGATGGTAATGGTGCTGGAGGGAGGGTAGGTGGGTTTGTAGGGAGACCACTCCTCTCCCAACGATCCATCCTCTCCATCATAAGATCCATTGCTGATCCAATGCGATGAAGGATGGACGTGTGATGAAGGACTCTCTCCTCCATCGTGGGGAGAGGGGTGGTCGCTGCTCCTGCTGGCTCCATTGTAAGGTGCGGGCTTCTGTTACGCTCGATGAGGACAAAGGTAAGGAGTCAGGCGCAGAGAGCAAAGGTAACGGGGAAAAACCACTTTTTAATGTCCAACCAGAAATACAACTGGTAACGTCAAAAAACATTGGCGTACAACTCCAACCTGAATAAAGTCCAAAACTGGAAACATAAATTCAGTCTGTGGAAAACCCCAATGAAAAATAGCAACCTCAACATACAAACAGAGAAACAAGCCCGCACAAACATAAACGGGCTAAACGAACTTAAATAACACCACCCTAACAACCAAACAATAAACAGGTGAAATCAATTAGACAAAAACAAACGAAAAGGAAAAAAGGATCGGTGGCAGCTAGTAGACCGGCGACGACGACCGCCGAGCGCCACTCGAACAGGAAGGAAGGCCACCTTCGGTAATACTCGTTACAGTTCCAACTTGTGCAACGTGACTACAAAATATCTCAAAAGTTACCCGTAAACTTTGCCAAAACATTTTGAACTACTTTTGTAATACAACTTTAGGTATTTTTTAACG
>NC_074679.1:18713929-18723929 GCF_029448725.1 Salvelinus fontinalis | reverse complement strand
ACAGAGGCACACAGACAGACAGTCACACACACACACACACACACACACACACACACACACACACACACACACACACACACACACACACACACACACACACACACACACACACACACACACACACAGACACACAGAGACAGACAGAGACACACAGACAGAGACACACAGATAGAGACACACAGATAGACACACACACAGACACACACACACAAAGGCGTGCCCCCCAACTTTCCCCTTCTCAACCCCTTCCCTTCAGCCATGTCTAGAATACCAGAATACATGCTGACAGGTGATGGAAACAACACAATGTTTTACATTTCCCAAACCATAGCCCTAACCTTAACCACCCCCATGAAAGCATTTCACGGTAAAGTCTACACCACTTGTATTCGGTGACAAATAAAATGTGATTTTGATTTGATTCAGAATTATTACAGAAACAAAATCCTTTCAGTAGTTTCTGTTTTAAATCTGTAACCACGTGGAATTAATGTGCTAGAAATAGACGTTCATAACATGTGGAATTTTGAAGGGAAACTATGAGATCTGGTTGGTCTAGAATTGATGACCTCACATGCCTTTCTGTGTGTTTGGGCTTTCCACACTAATGAAATTGATGAAGCCGCCTTGCCTGCCTCCTCTTCCGTAGAGAGCGAGAGAGTGAGAATAAGAGAGAGAGAAAGGGCTGAAACCAATTTATGGCTCATGATCCGTCGGTGCTGTCGCTAACAGTCGTAACAAACTGTCAGGCTAATTTCTAGTCATTAGGTGTCTGTCGTACGGGCAACAATTTGTTACTGTGGTTAGGAGGAGCGCTGACACCTCAGAGCTCCACACGCTTAAGTGCCGGCGGAGGCGCGGAGAAGGCAAATTGTAAACTAATGTAAACATCACTCAGTATTACGGAGGCTGCCAAAGAGAGAGGGAGAGACGAATAACGAGGAGGCTGTGGTGTGTGTGTGTGTGTGTGTGTGTGTGTGTGTGTGTGTGTGTGTGTGTGTGTGTGTGTGTGTGTGTGTGTGTGTGTGTGTGTGTGTGTGTGTGTGTGTGTGTGTGTGTGTGTGTGTGTGTCGCTCGAGGCACTTAAACACACTCCACTTCTCATCTCGTCAACCCCTGCGACATGCCGCTACACACACATTCTCACCTCTGATTCGTTTTCTAATATGCTCATGCTGGGTTCCTTGGCGTGTGTGTGTGTGTGTGTGTGTGTGTGTGTGTGTGTGTGTGTGTGTGTGTGTGTGTGTGTGTGTGTGTGTGTGTGTGTGTGTGTGTGTGTGTGTGTGTGTGTGTGTGTGTGTGTGTGTGTGTGTGTGTATTTTCGTTTCTGTCTGTGTCTGTATGATCATTTACATGCTGATATGACCTATGCAAACATTTGATATGCTATTAGGAACGCAAAATGAAACACAAACACACTCCCACACACACACACACACACACACACACACACACACACACACACACACAAACACACACACACACACACACACACACACACACACACACACACACACACACACACACACACACACACACACACACACACACACACACACACAGAGAGAGAGAGACCCATGTATAAGATGTGAATTGCTTTCACTCTCTATAATGTGGATTAGAGTGTGGAATCTCATTTAGGGGCTTACCTAATTCACACAGTCTCTTTACTGGCATATTAGGCTGCATGTCATGTTTCTGTGTTAGGGGATGGGCCTGCCTGGCTGCCTGGCTGGCTGGCTCACACTAAAATGTGCAGAGGCAGGCGGAAAGGAAATATTTAAGGACATGAGAAAAAGAAAGAAAAAGTCATTCAAAATGACTTTTATCTGTCAATAGAAAGAGTCATTTCCCTTCCCCCTTTTCTCCACTTCCTCTTTCAATTAAATTCAATTCAATTCAATTCAAGGGGCTTTATTGGCATGGGAAACATGTGTTAACATTGCCAAAGCAAGTGAAGTAGATAATAAACGAGAGAAAAATATCAATGTTTTTTCACAGTAAACATTACACTCACAGAAGTTCCAAAAGAATAAAGACATTGTGAACTGGTAATTAACGGGTATCGGCCTAATTGTGCTCTGCGTGCATTATGTTTACATTGTAAACAGAGGATATTTTTGCAGAATTCTGCATGTAGAGTCTCAGTTTGGTGACCTCACAACCATTAAGGGCAATGGGTTCTATAACTGATTCAAATATTTTTAATCAGATCCTAATTGGTATGTCGAATTTTATGTCCCTTTTGATGGCGTAGAAGGCCCTTCTTGCCTTGTCTCTCAGATCGTTCACAGCTTTGTGGAAGTTATCTGTGGCGCTGATGTTTAGGCCGAGGTAAGTATCGTTTTTTGTGTGCTCTAGGGCAACGGTGTCTAGTCTTACTGATTTTTACTCAGGTCTGACAGAATCTGTACAGAAGATCTAGGTGCTGCTGTAGGCCCTCCTTGGTTGGGGACAGAAGCACCAGATCATCAGCAAACAGTAGACATTTGACTTCAGATTCTAGGAGGGTGAAGCCGGGTGCTGCAGACTGTTCTAGTGCCCTCGCCAATTTGTTGATATATATGTTGAAGAGGGTTGGGCTTAAGCTGCATCCCTGTCTCACCCCACGGCCCTGTGGAAAGAAATGTGTGTTTTTTGACCATTTTAACCACACACTTGTTGTTTGTGTAAATGGATTTAATAATGTCGTATGTTTTTCCCCCAACACCACTTTCCATCAATTTGTATAGCAGACTCTCATGCCAAATTGAGTCGAAAGCTTTTTGAAATCAACAAAGTATGAGAAGACTTTGGCTTTGTTTTGGTTTGTTTATTTGTCAATAAGGGTGTGCAGGGTGAATACGTGGTCTGACATACGGTCATTTGGTAAAAAGCCAATTTGACATTTGGTCAGTACATTGTTTTCACTGAGGAAATGTATGAGTCTGCTGTTAATGATAATGCAGAGGATTTTCCCAATGCTGCTGTTGACGCATATCCCACGGTAGTTCATGGGGTCAAATTTGTCTCCACTTTTGTGGATTGGGGTGATTAGTCCTTAGTTCCAGATATTGGGGAAGATGCCAAAGCTAAGGATGATGCTAAAGAGTTTAAGTATAGCCAATCTCTCTCTCTCTCTCTCTCTCTCTCTCTCTCTCTCTCTCTCTCTCTCTCTCTCTCTCTCTCTCTCTTTCTCTCTCTCTCTCCACCCCCTTCTCTCTCTCTCTCTCTCTCTCTCTCTCTCTCTCTCTCTCTCTCTCTCTCTCTCTCTCCTCTCTCTCCTCTCTCTCTCTCTCTCTCTCTCTCTCTCTCTTTCCACCCCCTTCTCTCTCTCTCTCTCTCTCTCTCTCTCTCTCTCTCTCTCTCACTGTATGAGGTGAAATAATAATGTAAGAATGTGTGCTGCCATGCCATGGCGACTTGTTTTATCTTCTATACAAAAGCAGTCAGTGGTACTTGACGTGTTCGGGACATGAATGGATGGCGGTCACTTAACACTGTCTTTTTACCATGACAGAACCTACCACCATTACCAAGCATTTATGGATGGCCAAATTGCTCAAGCTTTTCCCATTCTGTGCCTCTATCTCAGAAATTCTTTCTTTCTTTCTCTCTTTTCTTTCTATCCCTTTCAATTTGGCTGGGTGGAGGATAAGCACGTGCTAACACAATATGATTAAGCTGTAGAATGGAGGTCTGTCTGCTTTAATCTCTTTTATGTAGATACTGAGGCTCTATTGGAAGCTCTGACACAGTCCACTTCATTTCTGCTCTCTCTCATTCCTTCTCTCTGCCTCTGCTCCCTCTCTCTGTCCCTCTTTCCCATTATTTTCCCAAGGTTGCTGTTCTCTCTCTCTCTCTCTCTCTCTCTCTCTCTCTCTCTCTCTCTCTCTCTCTCTGAGTGAGAGAAAGGTAAAGAAGGAGAGAGAAGGGGAGAGAAAGCGTGTAAGAAAGAGGGAGGTTCCATGGTCTGGAATCGGGGTGGTGGTGGGTTACGTGTGTGTGTGTGTGTGTGTGTGTGTGTGTGTGTGTGTGTGTGTGTGTGTGTGTGTGTGTGTGTGTGTGTGTGTGTGTGTGTGTGTGTGTGTGTGTGTGTGTGTGTGTGATTAGAACATGCCTGTTCTATCTCCCGGAGCGTGCACGTGTGTGTGTGATAGACTTGTCACTCTGATTGGCTAACCCTATGTGTGGCTTAACGCTCGCCAGAGACAGAATAACCAGGAACAAGCAAACAAAGCTACCTTTAGGCTACGCACACAGACATTACTGTATCTGCTATATCTGTTAGGGTATTTCTGCAGGTTTGGGAGAAAAGGTGCTTGGTCTGAAGATCGTCTCCTTCCCTCCTCACCCTGTACAATCCTCTCCCTAGTGTGTGCATTGTGCCAACCACCCTCTGCGGGATCGCCAGGGACTAGAAAGAATGATACGCCGCTTAGGCTTTTCTATTACACCTGCTATGTTAGCTTAGCATTGTGCTAACAGGGCTCTTAAACACCCTAACTCCTTCTATATATACCCCACACAAACCCTAACCCCTCCTCTCCATACCCCACCTTAACCCTCTGTCCACCCTGCCCCTCCCTGAGCTCCTCTCCCTAACCCCCGTGCATCTCAAACCACACTTCTAAGATCTTGTAGCCTTTAACCCTATTCCATCCCCTCAGCCTGCCTCCATCAACCCCTTCCTGCCCCCTGGTCCCTACCTCTCTTCCCACACCTCCACTCTCTCCTTTCTCCTCTCCAAATAATCTGTAAATGAGAGCCAGTCAGCCAGTCAGCCAGTCAGTCATTTAATCATCCAGCCAGTGAGCCAGTCAGTCAGTCAGTCAGCCAGTCAGAGCATGTGTCCTGCCATGGGGTAAATATTGATTAATAGAAGACCTCAGCTCCTTTAAGCAAATCAGCAAAGTTCCTCTCCTCTGTGTTTGTGTTTGTGTGTGTGTGTGTATGTGTGTGCGTGCGGCGTACTTCCGTGTGTACCGATGATGTCAGTTCAGAGTCTCCACCTGTGGCTGCTCGTTAACGTCTGGTGATGTCATCAATCTGTAAATTGGTCGTTAGGCTCCACGTGAGGCTGGCAGTAAATCACTATCTATTTGATACTGTGCCATCCCTCCCTCTGTCTGCCTGTCCCCTTCTGTCCCCTTCTCTTCTTTCTCTCATTCCCTCTCTCTCTCTCTCTCTCTCTCTCTCTCTCTCTCTCTCTCTCTCTCTCTCTCTCTCTCTCTCTCTCTCTCTCTCTCTCTCTCTCTCTCCCCTTCTCTCTCTTCCCTCCTCTCTCTGCTTGTTTCACAATTCTATCACTCTGTCTCCAACTCCTATAATAGAAGTCTTGACAGTCATGGACAGTCGACAATTCAACACATTTTAATTTCCACTAATCTTTTTACTCAACACTTTCTCTTTTGCTCTCTTTCCATGTCTCTCGTCCTCATTCTTCTTTCCTTCTCCTCTTCCCTTCTTTCTCTAAATATCCCCTCTTCATAATGACTGTTCATGATGATCCTCTTTCCCCTGTAAGAATTTAAATTATATTTTAAATTGACATTATCTTACTTTCCCATTCCATTATATTGCCTTCCATACCATTCTCTCTCTCGCTACCTCTCTCCCTCTCAAATCCCTCGACTTTTCTCCTTTGGTGTCTCTGGCTCAATTTTTAATAACACTTTGAAAAGAAGCAATCGTGATTGATGTTGTTAGACATGGTACGCACACAGGTGCTAATCAGAGCAGCACGCTAACCGAACCATAGTTGATATGTTACAGGCAATGCTAATCTGTGTAGCATGCTAACGCTAGCACAGGTCAGAGCTGGGATGCTTGTCCTCATTCTGTCTGGTAAGGTAGGTTCACTGTGACAACCACCTCATGCTCCCCATCTCCTGCTCACACACACACATGCCTCATGTCTCCTTTATTCACCACTACTGTACCAAAGAAGCACTACAGCAAGCGACATGACACAAAGGCAAGGTTTACTTCTCACAAACATACACATGCACATTGGTTGACTTATTTATATTTTATGGTTGGAGATTTAACCTGAGTATATTATTGAGTTACATATTGTTGTGTGATATTATTTTATTTTATTTATTTTTTACTTTTACCCCTTTATCTCCCAAATTTCTTGGTATCCATTTGGTAGTTTCAGTCTTGTCTCATCGCTGCAACTCCCGTACGAACTCAGGAGAGGTGAAGGTCGAGAGCCGTGCACAATCTAAGCAAGCCGCACTGCTTCTTGACACAATGCCCACTTAACCCAGAAGCCAGCTGCACCAATGTGTCGGAGGAAACACCGTACACCTGGCGACCGTGTCAGCATGCACTGCACCCGGCCCGCCACAGGAGTCGCTAGTGTGCGATGGGACAAGGACATCACTGCCAGCCAAACCATCCCCTAACCCGGACGATGCTGGGCCAGTTGTTCCCCGCCCCATTAGTCTCCCGGTCGTGGCCGGTTGTGACAGAGCCTGGAACCCAGAATCTCTAGTGGCACAGCCAACACTGCGATGCAGTGCCTTAGACCACTGCACCACTCTGGAGGCTTTGTTGTGTGATATTTGATGTAGAGTTGGCCAGTGTTGTGTGCTAATTAATCATGGTGTGTGTTTGTTTGTGTGTGCGTGTGTGTATGTCAAATCATATCAAATTGTATTGGTCACATATTTGGCATATGTTACTGCGGGTGTAGCTAAATGCTTGTGTTTCTAGCTCCAACAGTGCAGTAGTATCTAACAATTCACAATAATACACACAAATCTAAAATAAATATATAAATATTAGATTGAGCAATGTCGGAGTGGCATTGACTAAAATACAGTAGAATAGAATACAGTATATACATAAGAGATGAGCAAAGCAGTATGTAAACATTATTAAAGGGACCAGTGATTCCACTATTAAAGTGGCCAGTGATTCCAAGTCTATGTATATAGGGCAGCAGACTCTAAGGTGCAGAGTTGCGTAACCGGGTGGAAGCCGGCTAGTGATGGCTATTTAACAGTCTAATGATAGAAGCTATTTTTCAGTCTCTCGGTCCCAGCTTTGATGCACCTGTTCTGACATCGTCTTCTGGATGATAGCGGGGTGAACATGCAGTGGCTCGGGTGGTTGATGTCCTTGATGATCTTTTTGGCCTTCCTGTGACATCGGGTGCTGTAGGTGTCCTGAAGGGTAGGTAGTTTTCTCCCAGTGATGTGTTGGGCAGACCGCACAACCCTCTGGAGAGCCCTGATGTTTTTGGCGGTGCAGTTGCTGTACCAAACGATAAAACAGCCCGAAAGGATGCTCTCAATTGTGCATCTGTAAAAGTTTGTGAGGGTTTTAGGTGCCAAGCCAAATTTCTTCAGCCTCCTGAGGTTGAAGAGGCACTGTTGCACCTTCTTCACCACAGTGTCTGTGTGTGTGTGTGTGTGCGTGTGTGTGTGTGTGTGTGTGTGTGTGTGTGTGTGTGTGTGTGTGTGTGTGTGTGTGTGTGTGTGTGTGTGTGTGTGTGTGTGTGTGTGTGTGTGTGTGTGTGTGTGTGTGTGTGTGTGTGTGTGTGTGTGTGTGTGTGTCAGAGCCCTGATGAGTATTTATCCGTTAACTCCCTGTACTATCTGATTCCACACGAATTTGTCTGAGCTGTGCGCTTCGTATCTTTGACTACTTTAATATGGGAACAGTGGAAGATAACACATTTAAAGAATGACGTGTCGTTTTCAAGTGTGCCGCTGTCTCCTAGCCAGCCAAACAGACAGTGTTTGCGGATGAATACAAATATTGATTAAATCAAATTATCAAAAGAATGTTTGATATCAGGTCCCGAAATGTGGTTTAAGTTTATCATTCTTATTAGATGAAGCCCCGGGCGTTGTTGGTCCATGTCTGACCTGAGGCATCTCAGACATCTCTCTCCATCTCTCTTCTCCTTCTTTCTCTTCTCTCTCAGTCCCTTTGCTTGTCTTTTTTTCTGTTTATCTCTTTTTATCCTCCCTCGTCTTCTCTCTTTTTTCCTGTCCTCTCTATAGACTTATCTTCTCCCTTTCTCATCTCTCCTTCTGAGGATGTCACTGGCCTGTCTCTCTTTTGACTTACAGAATCTCACCAGTCCGTATGTACAAGGTTAGAGGTTCTGTCTCCACACAATAACCCTCTGCTCCTGTTAATGTCATCTGATTCACATCTCACCAGCTGCTGGAGGAGGTTGGACCTGCTCATGCAGCTGACCGAATTTACAAAAAACTGAGATTATTCCAAATTATTTGCATTATATAATACTTATCAGTTACAGTTTTCTATTTGTTAAAAAAAGCTTTTTGGCAAAAATGTATGTGTTTTCTTTTAACGTGGTATGATCCAGAAGTGTATTTCAGATGTTGCGATTGTAATGCATGGTGGTGTTTTGTCATTGGGACTGGATAGAGGAGCCATCTTGTTCCAATGGAGGTGTGTTTGTCTGGTCACGCTCTTCATCCATTTACCTAGTGTAGAACATCAACCCAGTCAGCTCCTTGTGAACAGACACACACACACAAACACACACGTTGAAGCCACGTTTTGACTATGTACGTACACATGCACAGGCATACCCACACATACACACTGTTACGCACGCCTCTGAGAAGAGGGAACGCAACTCCCTGCTACAACTCAACTCTCTGAAGTGCAAGAGGTATGGACTGTAGGTGCGAGCAAGGATGACACAAAAGCAGAATTTACCGTTACTAGGATTTATTTTCTTACACGGTAATATGGGGAAAAGGGGCTGGACGGAACCAAAGCAAAGAAAGTAAATATCAAAGTTCCCCCTCTCCTATCTAACCTGCCTACCCACTTAACTTACCTAACTTAACACCGCCTGGTGCCCTAACCAAAATACAGGGGGTGGTCCGCCCAGGTCTTACCTAGTGTGCCTAGACAGTAAATATACTACGGGTATATGTATGCCCTCGGGCCTCTTGCCTAAGCACTCCCAAAGTGCCTTCTCCTTCCCCCCCCGGGAACAAATGAAACAGAGTAATTATTAATGATTTCACAAACACTCACAAACACAGGACATAGCAAAACTGCTACCAACAACAACAGTACATACCACACTTTCTGATACACAACCAACACTATATCACAATCTAATTTTTCTCTCAATCTCCAAATCTCTACTCCTTATCTTATCTCATCTCATCTCCTCTCCTCTCTCTCTCAATCTCTCATCTCTTGGGCAGAACACTGGCTTTTATCTTCAGGTGGCAATGGTGATTAGAGTCAGCTGCTTCTTGACGAGGGGGCGGGGTCAGCTCCAATCACCAATTAGCCTGGGGTTGACCAATCAGCTGGTTGGGGAGTACTTCAGAAAGCCATCTCCTGAAACACACACTCAAATACAAAACAGAACACAGAAACTGGGGAACGTAACACACACACACACACACACACACACACACAGACTATGTGAAGGCACGTTTAGTGTGTGTTGACCCTCTGTCTGTCTGTCCACTACCTGTGTTAATTTTGTCATCAAAGCGCCACTGGCATCTCCACGACGATGTCTCCCTGGCGACACACAGCCATGTGTCTCGCTCTATAAAGGACACATCTGTTTAGTAATGTAGAGCCTCCTGACACACACTTACACACACACACAATTTGTTTATCTACCTCATCAGGTCTCACCTCAGATCTGACACACACCCTATGCCTGTAGACTAGAATGTTCTGAAACCTGACACACACACACACACACGCCTTTCTCATGACCTGTCTCCAACATACACACAAACAAACAAAACTGTCACCTGTCAGTGTGCTTCTGCATCAGGCTATAGCCTAAGACAAACAGGACCCGGCTGAGTGAGAGAGAGAGGGCTGCCCTGTGTGATTGCACGTATAAAAAACAAGGCATTATCGCTCATTTCTTCTCTCTTATTAGTTTGATTACATTTGCAAATCAAATCAATCCATCAGACAGCGCAGGGCCGCATCACGGCAATCTGACGGCCCCCAGTAATCTCCATCTAATAATATGCAAATG
>NC_074679.1:18686429-18708929 GCF_029448725.1 Salvelinus fontinalis | reverse complement strand
CACGCGCGTTACGCAGCAAGAAAAGACTTGCTAGCTAAAGGTTTTTTTCATTTGTAGGGCCTGTGAACGAGCAATCGAGCCCGTTGGAATCGTCATCACGTAAAGGCATCCAGGGGAAGACGTAAGAAGTGTCCGTATAGTCATAGCAACGACAGTGCCCGTTTAAATGACTTCAGAAAAGTGGCCAACGTTTCTCAAATCTGACTCCATGTCAGGGAAATTGCTGTAGAATGGGCTCTGTTCCACTTAGAGACAAAATTTCAACTCCTATAGAAACTATAGACTGTTTTCTATCCAATAATAATAATAATATGCATATTGTACGATCAAGGATTTTGTGGGAAGCCGTTTAAAAAATTAGCCACATTAGCATAAATAGTCTAAACAGCGCCCCCATCCCCAACAGGTTAATGCGAGTGTAGCGAAATGCTTGTGCTTCTAGTTCCGACAATGCAGTAATAACCATCAAGTAATCTAACCTAACAATAAAGATGTACATTACGTGTGTGTGTGTGTGTGTGTGTGTGTGTGTGTGTGTGTGTGTGTGTGTGTGTGTGTGTGTGTGTGTGTGTGTGTGTGTGTGTGTGTGTGTGTGTGTGTGTGTGTGTCTGTGTGCCTGTGTGCCTGTGTGCCTGTGTGGTTGTGTGTGTGGTTGTGTGTGTGTGTAGTTGTGTGTGTGTGTGGTTGTGTGTGTGTGTGGTTGTGTGTGTGTGTGTGGTTGTGTGTGTTTGTGGTTGTGTGTGTGTGTGTGGTTGTGTGTGTGTTTGTGTGTGTGTGTGAGGTGGCCATGTGTCTTTGTATAGGAAAGCCAGCTTCCACCTGCCTCACCACATTACTGCTTGGTTGTGTTTTCCTGTGATCTGCATCCATATAGAGATGATTCACTGGACACACACACACACACACACACACACACACACACACACACACACACACACACACACACACACACACACACAGACACACACACACACACACACAGACGACAGACACATCTATCGTTCTCAATTATGGATCTTCAGATTTACCCTGCGCACACTAAATCTCTCAACACTCAAACACACACACACACACACATACACGTTGGATTGATCTGATGTTTCATCTGTGGGTAGCTCGCTGGATGGCTGGCAGGCTGGGTTATTGTTTGGGCTTGACAGATCAGTGTGTGAGTACTCCATCAAGCTTGTGTGTGCGTTCGTGTGTCTGTGTGTGTGTGTGCGTTCGTGTGTCTGTGTGTGTGTGTGCGTTCGTGTGTGTGTGTGTGTGTGTGTGTGTGCGTTCGTGTGTCTGTGTGTGTGATTGCACCGCTGTATGTGTGCGTGTGTGTGCTCCATGAAGCCAGCTGTGTGTTTTCGCCAAACCATTGGCCAGGCCTGATGATGACATACCATCTCTCAGCCCCGGTAATGGCTGTAAAACTTCACAATTACACGTCCTTTATTACCATGTATAATGGCCCTCAAGCAGTATGGAACAATTAATTCATATTTTCAGCTGTGGCTTTTTCAGAAATGAAAAGGTGCTCATGGCGGTGGAATGGGGGTAATGTCTCGTCTTGAAAGCATTAAGGCCTGCTAGAAGAGAAGGGCTAGCTCTCATCTCTTTATATTTCCCTCTCTCTTCTGCCTTTCTCGCTTTCTCCATCCCCTCTGTCTCTCTCTCTCCATCCCCTCTGTCTCTCTCTCTCCATCCCCTCTGTCTCTCTCTCCATCCCCTATGTCTCTCTCTCTCTCCATCCCCTATGTCTCTCTCTCTCTCCATCCCCTATGTCTCTCTCTCTCTCCATCCCCTCTGTCTCTCTCTCCATCCCCTATGTCTCTCTCTCCATCCCCTCTGTCTCTCTCTCCATCCCTGCTGTCTCTCTCTCTCCATCCCCTTTGTCTCTATCTCTTTCCAGCCCCTTTGTCTCTCTCTCTCCATCCTCTATGTCTCTCTCTCCATCCCCTCTGTCTCTCTCTCCATCCCTGCTGTCTCTCTCTCTCCATCCCCTCTGTCTCTCTCTCCATCCCCTATGTCTCTCTCTCTCCATCCCCTCTGTCTCTCTTTCCAGCCCCTTTGTCTCTCTCTCTCTCCATCCCCTCTGTCTCTCTCTCCATCCCCTATGTCTCTCTCTCTCCATCCCCTCTGTCTCTCTCTCCATCCCCTATGTCTCTCTCTCTCTCTCCATCCCCTCTGTCTCTCTCTCCATCCCCTTTGTCTCTCTCTCCATCCCCTCTGTCTCTCTCTCCATCCCCTATGTCTCTCTCTCCATCCCCTCTGTCTCTCTCTCCATCCCCTATGTCTCTCTCTCTCTCCATCCCCTCTGTCTCTCTCTCCATCCCCTTTGTCTCTCTCTCCATCCCCTCTGTCTCTCTCTCCATCCCCTATGTCTCTCTCTCCCTCCCCTCTGTCTCTCTCTCTCCATCCCCTCTGTCTCTCTCTCCATCCCCTTTGTCTCTCTCTCCATCCCCTCTGTCTCTCTCTCCATCCCCTATGTCTCTCTCTCTCTCCATCCCCTCTGTCTCTCTCTCTCTCCATCCCCTATGTCTCTCTCTCTCTCCATCCCCTTTGTCTCTCTCTCCATCCCCTCTGTCTCTCTCTCCATCCCCTATGTCTCTCTCTCTCTCCATCCCCTCTGTCTCTCTCTCTCTCCATCCCATTTGTCTCTCTCTCCATCCCCTTTGTCTCTCTCTCCATCCCGTCTGTCTCTCTCCATCCCCTTTGTCTCTCTCTCCATCCCCTCTGTCTCTCTCTCTCCATCCCCTATGTCTCTCTCTCTATCCATCCCCTCTCTCTCTCTCCATCCCCTATGTCTCTCTCTCTCTCCATCCCCTCTGTCTCTCTCTCTCTCCATCCCCTATGTCTCTCTCTCTCTCCATCCCCTCTGTCTCTCTCTCTCTCCATCCCCTCTGTCACTCTCTCTCTCCATCCCCTATGTCTCTCTCTCTCTCCATCCCCTCTGTCTCTCTCTCTCTCCATCCCCTATGTCTCTCTCGCTCTCCATCCCCTCTGTCTCTCTCTCCATCCCCTCTGTCTCTCTCTCCATCCCCTTTGTCTCTCTCTCCATCCCCTCTGTCTCTCTCTCCATCCCCTTTGTCTCTCTCTCCATCCCCTCTGTCTCTCTCTCTCTCCATCCCCTATGTCTCTCTCTCTCCATCCCCTCTGTGTCTCTCTCCATCCCCTTTGTCTCTCTCTCTCTCCATCCCCTATGTCTCTCTCTCTCTCCACCCCCTCTGTCTCTCTCTCCATCCCCTTTGTCTCTCTCTCCATCCCCTCTGTCTCTCTCTCTCTCCATCCCCTATGTCTCTCTCTCTCTCCATCCCCTCTGTCTCTCTCGATCCCCTTTGTCTCTCTCTCTCTCCATCCCCTATGTCTCTCTCTCTCTCCATCCCCTCTGTCTCTCTCGATCCCCTTTGTCTCTCTCTCTCTCCATCCCCTATGTCTCTCTCTCTCTCCATCCCCTCTGTCTCTCTCTCTCTCCATCCCCTTTGTCTCTCTCTCCATCCCCTTTGTCTCTCTCTCCATCCCCTCTGTATCTCTCTCTCTCCATCCCCTTTGTCTCTCTCTCTCTCCATCCCCTTTGTCTCTATCTCTTTCCAGTCCCTTTGTCTCTCTCCATCCCCTTTGTCTCTCTCTCCATCCCCTTTGTCTCTCTCTCTCTCTCCATCCCCTCTTTCTCTCTCTCCATCCCCTCTCTCTCTCTCTCCATCCCCTTTGTCTGTCTCTCTCTCCATCCCCTCTGTCTCTCTCTCCATCCCCTTTGTCTCTCTCTCTCTCCATCCCCTCTGTCTCTCGCTCTTTCCAGCCCTTTTGTCTCTCTCTCTCTCCATCCCCTCTGTCTCTCTCTCGATCGCTCTCCATTCCCCCTGTCTCTGTCTCTCTCGCTCTTCATACCCCCTGTTTCTCTCTCTCTCCATCTCCCTATCAATTCAATTCAATTCAAGGGGCTATGTTGGCATGGGTAACATATGTTTACATTGCCAAAGCAAGTGAGGTAGATAATATACAAAAGTGAAATAAACAATAAAAATGAAAAGTTAACATTACACTCACAGAAGTTCCTAAAGAATAAAGACATTACAAATGTCATATTATGTCTATATACAGTGTTGTAACGATGTACAAATGATTAAAGTGCAAAAGATAAAATATATAAGCATAAATATGGGTTCTATTTACAATGGTGTTTGTTCTTCACTGATTGCCCTTTTCTTGTGGCAGCAGGTCACAAATCTTGCTGCTGTGATGTCACACTGTAGTCTTTCACCCAGTAGATATGAGAGTTTATCAAAATTGAGTTTATTTTCAAAATTCTTTGTGGGTCTGTAATCTGAGGGAAAAATATGTCTCTAATATGGTCATACATTTGGCAGAAGGTTAGGAAGTGCACCTTCAGTGTCCACCTCATTTTGTGGGCAGTGTGCACATAGCCTGTCTTCCAGGTCTGCCTACGGCGGTCTTTCTCAATAGCAAGGCTATGCTCACTAAGTCTGTACATAGTCAAAGCTTTCCTTAAGTTTTGTTCAGTCACAGTGGCCGGGTATTCTGCCACTGTGTACTCTCTGTTTAGGGCCAAATAGCATTCTAGTTTGTTCAGTTTTTTTGTTAATTCTTTCCAATGTGTCAAGTAATTATCTTTTTGTTTTCTCATGATTTGGTTGGGTCTAATTGTGTTGCTGTCCTGGGGCTCTGTGGGGTTTGTTTGTGTTTGTGAACAGAGCCCCAGGACCACCTTGCTTAGGGGACTCTTCCTCTGGTTAATTTCTTTTTAGGTGATGGCTTTGTTATGGAAGGTTTGGGAATCGCTTCCTTTTGGGTGGTTGTTTAATTGCTATTTTCTGGATTTTGATTATTTGCGGGTATCGGGCTAATTCTGCTCTGCATGCATTATTATGTTCTATGTTGTACACTGAGGATATGTTTTGCAGAATTCTGCATGCACTCTCAATTGGTGTTGGTCCCATTTTGTGAATTCTTGGTTGGTGAGCAGCCCCCAGACCGCACAACCATAAAGGGCAATGGGTTCTATAACTGATTCAAGTATTTTTAGCCAGATCCTAATTGGCATGTCGGATTTTATGTTCCGTTTGGTGGCGTAGAAGTCCCTTCTTGCCTTGTCTCTCAGATCGTTCACATCTTTGTGGAAGTTACCTGTGGCGCTGATGTTTAGGCAAAGTTATGTATAGTTTTTTTTGTGTGCTCTAGGGCAACGGTGTCTATATGGAATTTGTATTCGTGGTCCTGGCGACTGGACCTTTTTAGGAACACCATTATTTTGGTCTTACTGAGATTTACTGTCAGGGACCAGGTCTGGCAGAATCTGTGCAGAAGATCTAGGTGCTGCTGTAGGCCCTCCTTGGTTGGTGACAGAAGCACCAGATCATCAGCAAACAGTAGACATTTTACATTTGACTGTCTCTTTCTCTCTCTCCCCCCTCTGTCTCTCTCTCTCCCCCTGTCTCTCTCTCTCTCTCTCTCCATCCACCCTGTCTCTGTCTCTCTCTCCAACCTCCGTCTCTTTCTCTCGCTCTCATCCCCCTGTTTCTATCTCTATCCCCTGTCTCTCTCTCTATCCATCTCCCTGTCTATCTCTCTCTCCATCACTCCTGTTCTCTCTCTTCATCCACCCTGTCTCTGTCTCTCTCTCCATCCTCCGTCTCTCTCTCTCGCTCTCATCCCCCTGTTTCTATCTCTATCCCCTGTCTCTCTCTCTATCCATCTCCATGTCTATCTCTCTCTCCATCACTCCTGTTTTCTCTCTCCATCCTCCTGTCTCTCTCTCTCCATCCCACCTTTCACTCTCTCTCTCCATCCTCCTCTCTCTCTCTCCATCCCACCTTTCTCTCTCTCTCTCCATCCTCCTGTCTCTCTCTCTCCATCCCACCTTTCTCTCTCTCTCTCCATCCTCCTGTCTCTCTCTCTCCATCAAACCTTTCTCTCTCTCTCCATCCCCCCGTCTCTCTCTCCATCCCCCTGTCTCTCTCTCCATCCCACCTTTCTCTCTCTCTCTCCATCCTCCTGTCTCTCTCTCTCCATCAAACCTTTCTCTCTCTCTCCATCCCACCTTTCTCTCTCTCTCTCCATCCTCCTGTCTCTCTCTCTCCATCAAACCTTTCTCTCTCTCTCCATCCCCCCGTCTCTCTCTCCATCCCCCTGTCTCTCTCTCCATCCCACCTTTCTCTCTCTCTCTCCATCCCCCTGTCTCTCGCTCCACCCCCCCTGTCTAGCTCTCTCTCTATTCTGTCTCTCTTTCTCCACCCCCCTGTATCTATCTCTGTCCATTCTCCCTTTCACTCTCTCTCTCTATCCCTCCTGTCTCTCTCTCTCTCTGTCTTTTTTCTATTTTCTTTCTTTCCATCCCCCTTTCTCTCTCTCTCTCTCTCTCTCTCTCTCCCTCCCTCCATCCCTCCCTTATGTTTGTCTCTCTCTTCTATGTTGGTCATGGCTGATCATATTTGAGAGGTCTAATCCCTAAATATGAAATGAATTCAGGCAGACCATCTATTCTCCTATTGAAGAGATCAGAGATTGTATTTGAAATACAAACAGACACACACATATAATCTGCAATGGTTATGTTGGGTTCATATGGCCATGTGTGTGTGTGTGTGTGTGTGTGTGTGTGTGTGTGTGTGTGTGTGTGTGTGTGTGTGTGTGTGTGTGTGTGTGTGTGTGTGTGTGTGTGTGTGTGTGTGTGTGTGTGTGTGTGTGTGTGTGTGTACATGTGTACATAAACATGTGTATAGTATGTGCAGGGGTTTTTCTGGATCAAAAAGACACTTAGGCTGTGGGCGTGGCAGGGTCTGCTTGTCGCCGCTGCTGAATTTCAGATAACATTTTAGAGGCCCCCATCTCAGCGGTGGAGAGACATTGTAAGGGCTGTTGTCCTCCTCTTCCTCGGACGAGGAGAGGAGAGAAGGATCAGTGGACCAATACGCAGCAGTAGGAAAATAAGCCATCTTTTATTGAATAGGACGGCAAAACGAAAACAAAACACTTACAAAACTAACAAAATAAGAAAACGACGTAGACGAAATCTGAACATGAACTTTACATAACTACACGTAGAACTCACGGACAGGAACAGACTACATCAAACGAACGAACAGCCAAACAGTCCCGTATGGTACAGACATGAACGACACAGGAGACAATCACCCACAAACAAACAGTGAGAACACCCTACCTAAATATGACTCTCAATTAGAGGAAAACGCAAAACACCTGCCTCTAATTAAGAGCCATACCAGGCAACCCAAAACCAACATAGAAACAGAAAACATAGACTGGCCACCCAAAACTCACGCCCTGACCATCACACACATACAAAAACAACAGAAAACAGGTCAGGAACGTGACAGACATTTATGAATTTATAAGCAAATTTCCTGCAATTCTACATGTTCTCCCATGGAGCTGAGAGCAAATGATATGCATTTTGCAATGACTAATTGTCACGATCGTTTGTTGAATAAATGGACCAAGGCGCAGCGTGCGTAGAGTTCCACATGTTACAATACAGAACAAAACTAACGTGAAGCTATCCAGTGCTCACAAGAAACAATACATAAACAAGATCCCACAACCACAGTGGGGAAAAGGCTGCCTAAATATGATCCCCAATCAGAGACAACGACAGGCAGCTGCCTCTGATTGGGAACCATACCAGGCCAACATAGAAATACAAAAACTAGAGTACCCACCCTAGTCACACCCTGACCTAACCAAAATAGAGAATAAAAAGGCTCTCTAAGGTCAGGGCGTGACACTAATGCTGTGTTCTCAAACATAATAACAAAATATATACCGTTAAATGCATTATTTTTTTAATTTTCAATTCTCCCTGACTGTTTAGATTTTATTTTGGTGATTAATAGTTCTCAAAGATTATATATTTTTTTTTAAAGATATATGTCCATTTTCATTTCTATATACCTTATATCGGGTTTAAGTCGTTTAAGTTTACACTGAAAGCGCTTTTCCAACCTGGCCCGCCCAAGAATTTCAAAAGCAGACAAAACCCTGCATGTTTACATGTGTGTTATTATGATGGCTGTAGTCAGAGAGACAGAATGTAGTGGGAGGATCATGTTGTTAAGGATAATCCTGAGAGTTGGATAGGATGTCAGACAGTGGCGGAGTGGAGAACGGCTCATAATAATGGCTGGAATGAAGTATATAGAATGGTATCAAATCCATTAAAGCCATGTTTTCATACCGTTCCATTTCCTCCGTTCCAGCCATTCAGCAGCCTCCACTGTCTGGCATGCTATCGATGGCTCTCAGGATTATCCTTTAAGAACATGACCCTCCCACTATCACAGTTATTTGATCAGTAAGGGAGAATGATGTAATCCTTGTGAATACAGTATGTCCCATCACCTCCTTTCACACATAAACTTACACACATAAATATTGGTATTGGAACTGACCATGTACATAGCTTCTTACTTTCTCCTGTTCTTCTTATGTCTTATTTTATTTCTGGTGTGTTTTTGTTCTACCTTATGTTATTTGTAGTATTACGTTGTTATTGATTACTGCATTGATTACTGCATTGTTGCAAGAAAGGCATTTCACTGTACTTGACTGCACGTGCCATAAAACACGTGAAACTTGCAACACACACACAGTCAATACACGTGATTCTTTAGCCCTGTCTGCCTGTTAACACCCCTTAGAGCGGGGATCCCGTTAGCGGGATCAAATTCGACAACATCCGGTGAAATCGGAGCGCACCAAATTCAAAATACAAAATCGTAATATTAAACGTTCATGAAAATACAATTGTCATACATGATTCTTTAGCTTAGAATCTTGGTAATCGAACTGCGTTGTTAGATTTCAAAAAGGCTTTACTGCGAAAGCATTCGATTGTCTGAGGACAGCGCCCCACAACAACATCCTTTTCAAACAGGCGACACAAAATCACAAAATAGCGATAAAATAAATCACTTACTTTTGAAGATATTTTTCTGTTTGCAATCCCAAGGGTCCCAGCTACACAATGAATGGTCGTTTTGTTCGATAAAGTCCTTCTTTATATCCCAAAAACGCTGTTTAGTTGATGCCATTGAATTCAATAATCCAGTCCTTCAACATGCATACAAAGGATTCCAAAAAGTTAAGAGCAAAGTTCGTCCAAACGAGTTAAACAATGTTTTTTATTAATACTTAGGTTGACTAATATCTAATATCATCTAAACTATAATATTTCAGATGGAGATTACTATGTTCAATAGCAATGGAAAAGAACGAAGAGTGCGCAAAAGTATTACTTTTGCCCTGGCACTCAACTTGGAACGACTACAAATACTTCTTCATTTTAAAAAAACAAGACTAAAATCTTGTATAAAGACTGTTTACATATACTGGAAGCCATAGGAACTGCACTCTGGGAGGTGGAAATTAGATCTTTCAATAGCATTGTATTTGAAATCATTCTGAGCTCCCTCCCAAACAAAGCCGGATAAATTTCCGGGTTTTTGCCTGCTATATCAGTTCTGTTATACTCACAGACATTATTTTAACCGTTTTAGAAACTTCAGAGTGTTTTCTATCCAATTCAATTATATGCATATCCTAGCTTCTGGGCCTGAGTAACAGGCACTTTACTTTGGGCATGTCAGACAGGCGGAAATTCAGGAAACTAGCCTTCCTCGCAGAGAGGCTAGACATGTTGGCCTCCCTATCCTCTCCTCATGTTTGTGGTGTGTGTGTGTGTGTGTGTGTGTGTGTGTGTGTGTGTGTGTGTGTGTGTGTGTGTGTGTGTGTGTGTGTGTGTGTGTGTGTGTGTGTGTGTGTGTGTGTGTGTGTGTGTGTGTGTGTGTGTGTGTGTGTGTGTGCGTTTGTGTGTGTGTGTGCGTGTGTGCGTGTGCGTGTGTGTGTATGTGTGTGTGTGTTTATAAGCTCCTGAGTTGTGTGTACACATGACTAATTCCCCCAACAGAAATTTCACCACACAGGGTCAGTCATGGTGACTTCAGCACTAGAAAAAAGGACAGAGAAGAGAACGGAAGAGGGATGAAAGAAGAGAGAGGGAGAAAGAGAGTGAGAATACATGTAGAAGACACGGATGTTTCCTTGGGTTTGGTCTAAAGAATAAATGTCATCTGAACCACAGGTGACAGCAGACATCAGTTAGTCTATCTGGCCATTTGGTTCTTTTCACACACACAGACACACACACAGACACACAGACACACACACACACACACACACACACACACACACACACACACACACACACACACACACACACACACACACACACACACACACACACACACACACACACACACACACACACACACACACACACACACACACACACACACACACACAGCCTAGGTCCTCTCCTCATTTTCCACTTCTCTTTGTTCCATCCAGTCTCTCTCTTTCTCTCTGTCTCTCTTAATTCATTTCAATAAAATTGACAGTAAACATTACACTCACAAAAGTTCCAAAAGAATAAAGACATTTCAAATGTTGTATTATGTCTATATACAGTGTTGTAACGATGTGCAAACGATGTGCTGCTCTCTCATCTCTCTCTCAATTCAATTCAATTCAAGGGGCTTTATTGGCATGGGAAACATGTGTTAACATTGCCAAAGCAAGTGAGGTAGATAATATACAAAAGTGAAATAAACAATACAAATTAACAGTAAACATTACACATACAGAAGTTTCAAAACAATAAAGACATTACAAATGTCATATTATATATATACAGTGTTGTAACAATGTACAAATGGTTAAAGTACACAAGGGAAAATAAATAAGCATAAATATGGGTTGTATTTCAATGGTGTTTGTTCTTCACTGGTTGCCCTTTTCTTGTGACATAAGGTCACAAATCTTGCTGCTGTGATGGCACACTGTGGAATTTCACCCAGTAGATATGGGAGTTTATCAAAATTGGATTTGTTTTCGAATTCTTTGTGGATCTGTGTAATCTGAGGGAAATATGTGTCTCTAATACGGTCATACATTGGGCAGGAGGTTAGGAAGTGCAGCTCGGTTTCCACCTCATTTTGTGGGCAGTGTGCACATAGCCTGTCTTCTCTTGAGAGCCATGTCTGCCTACGGCAGCCTTTCTCAATAGCAAGGCTATGCTCACTGAGTCTGTACATAGTCAAAGCTTTCCTTAAGTTTGGGTCAGTCACAGTGGTCAGGTATTCTGCCACTGTGTACTCTCTGTTTAGGGCCAAATAGCATTCTAGTTTGCTCTGTTTTTTTGTTAATTCTTTCCAATGTGTCAAGTAATTATCTTTTTGTTTTCTCATGATTTGGTTGGGTCTAATTGTGCTGTTGTCCTGGGGCTCTTGTCCTGTCTCTCTCTCTCTCTGTGCTGCTCTCTCTCTCTCTGTGCTGCTCTCTCAATTCAATTCAATTCAATTCAAGGGGCTTTATTGGCATGGGAAACATGTGTTAACATTGCCAAAGCAAGTGAGGTAGATAATATACAAAAGTCAAATAAACAATAAAAAATGAACAGTAAACATTACACATACAGAAGTTTCAAAACAATAAAGACATTACAAATGTCATATTATATATATATGCAGTGTTGTAACAATGTACAAATGGTTAAAGCACACAAGTTAAAGTAAATAAACATAAATATGGGTTGTATTTACAATGGTGTTTGTTCTTCACTGGTTGCCCTTTTCTGGTGGCAACAAGTCACAAATCTTGCTGCTGTGATGGCACACTGTGGAATTTCACCCAGTAGATATGGGAGTTTATCAAAATTGGATTAGTTTTCGAATTCTTTGTGGATCTGTGTAATCTGAGGGAAATATGTCTCTCTAATATGGTCATACATTGGGCAGGAGGTTAGGAAGTGCAGCTCAGTTTCCACCTCATTTTGTGGGCAGTGAGCACATAGCCTGTCTTCTCTTGAGAGCCATGTCTGCCTACGGCGGCCTTTCTCAATAGCAAGGCTATGCTCACTGAGTCTGTACATAGTCAAAGCTTTCCTTAAGTTTGGGTCAGTCACAGTGGTTAGGTATTCTGCCACTGTATACTCTCTGTTTAGGGCCAAATAGCATTCTAGTTTGCTCTGTTTTTTTGTTAATTCATTCCAATGTGTCAAGTAATTCTCTTTTTGTTTTCTCATGATTTGGTTGGGTCTAACTGTGCTGTTGTCCTGGGGCTCTGTGGGGTGTGTTTGTGTTTGTGAACAGAGCCCTAGGACCAGCTTGCTTAGGGGACTCTTCTCCAGGTTCATCTCTCTGTAGGTGATGGCTTTGTTATGGAAGGTTTGGGAATCGCTTCCTTTTAGGTGGTTGTAGAATTTAACGGCTCTTTTCTGGATTTTGATAATTAGTGGGTATCGGCCTAATTCTGCTCTGCATGCATCTCTCTCTCTCTCTCATCTCTCTCTGACGCCTCTCTGTCTCTCCTCTCCTCTTGCTCTCTCCCTATCTCATCTCTCTCTCTCTGACGCCTCTCTGACTCTCCTCTTTCTTTCTCTCTCCCTATCTCATCTCTCTCTCTCTCTCTCTCTCGGTGCTGCTCTCTCTCTGTGCTGCTCTCTCTTTCTCTCATCTCTCTCTCTGACGCCCCTCTGTCTCTCCTCTCCTCTTGCTTTCTCCCTCTCATCTCTCTCTCATCTCTCTCTCTCTCTCCTCTCTCTAAACAAAAGTGAAACAAACAATAAAATGAACAGTAAAAATTACACTCACAAAAGTTCCAAAATAATAAAGACATTTCAAATGTTATATTATGTACAAATAGTTAAAGTACAAAAGGGAAAATAAAGAAGCATACATATGGGTTGTATTTACAATGGTGTTTGTTCTTCACTGGTTGCCCTTTTCTTGTGGCAACAGGTCACAAATCTTGCTACTGTGATGTCACACTGTAGTATTTCACCCAATAGATATGGCAGTTTATCAAAATTGGATTTGTTTTTGAATGTGTCATCTCTCTCTCTCTCTCTCTCTCTCTCTCTCTCTCTCTCTCTCTCTCTCTCTCTCTCTCTCTCTCTATCTCTCTCTCTTTCACTCTCTCTCTGTCTCTATCTTTCTCTCTGTCGTTCTCTCTCTCTCTCTCTGTCTCTCTGTCTTCTGTCTATATCAAGGATGACAAAGACTCTCAAGGAGTGAGAGTGGGTAATTAAAATGTAAATATTGATATTTTATTATTTGAAATGGCTCCTCGGCAACCATCTTAATGTCACTCCATCTGGCGTCTCCACAGAGACAGAGGGCAACCTGCCTCGATGACGCAGCCGTAACCCGGTGCCTGTCGTCAAGGATCCATTCTGGATCTAATTAAGAAATAAAGTAGAACGGTAGCAAAAATACACACACACACATTCCTACATACACACCTAGACAAGCACACTTGTAATACACACACACACACGTTCTTACATACACACCTAGACAAGCAGACTTCTAATACCCACACATTTAAACACACACACACACATTTAAATACACACACACACACACATTTAAATACACACACACACATTTAAATACACACACATTTAAACACACACACTTAAACACACAAACACACACACATTTCAACACACACAGTGTTTAGCATTAATCTGCCGTGCAGCTCATCTGTAATGTATGCAGTTAGGAGGGGGTGAGATTGGTAATTAGCAGCATTATTAGAATGAAGCAGCTCTCTGTCTGTCTCTGTCTGATTAGAAGAGGCTGACGCAACCCACGTCCTTCAGGCTACAGGAGAGAGAGGGCGGCAGTGAAGAGGGAAAGAGAGAGAGCGGCGGAGAGAGAAAGAGAGACAAGTAAATGTTGTCCTTTAGAAAATAAATACATTCCATATGAAAGTAAAATATGCATATTCTCAATTCGATCCCAACTAGAGGTTTGAATTGCAAGTCCTACATTATCTTCTTTAATTATCTCAAAAGGATGAAACCAATGTGTTGTGTCTTTATTCCACAACCAGACAGCTACTAAGTCATATTACCTTGTCTTTCAATTCTCCTCTCAGTAACTGAATTATATCTCTCAGCTTTACCATGGACTCTCTCTCTCTCTCTCTCTCTCTCTCTCTCTCTCTCTCTCTCTCTCTCTCTCTCTCTCTCTCTCTCTCTCTCTCTCTCTCTCTCTCTCTCTCTCTCTCTCTCTCTCTCTCTCTCTCTCTCTCTCTCTCTCTCTCTCTCTCTCTCTCTCTCTCTCTCTCCTTCTCTCTGCTTCTCTCTCTGGCCCAGTGACTCCAGAGAATAAACAGCCAGGAGATAGTTATTTGTTTGATCAGAGGAAAATTCACTACTGACTGAGAGACAACTGAAAGACTACACTGGTGACTGAAAGACTCCTGAAAGACTACACTGGTGACTGAAAGACTATACTAGTGACAGAAAGACTACTGAAAGTCTACACGGGTGGCTGAAAGACTACACCAGTGACTGAACGTCTTCTGAAAGACTACACTAGTGACTGAAAGTCTCCTGAAAGACTACACTAGTGACTGAAAGTCTCCTGAAAGTCTACACCAGTGACTGAACGTCTTCTGAAAGACTACACTAGTGACTGAACGTCTTCTGAAAGACTACACTAGTGACTGAAAGTCTCCTGAAAAACTACACTAGTGACTGAAAGTCTCCTGAAAAACTACACTAGTGACTGAAAGTCTCCTGAAAGACTACACTAGTGACTGAAAGTCTTCTGAAAGACTACACTAGTGACTGAAAGTCTACTGAAAGACTACACTAGTGACTGAAAGTCTACTGAAAGACTACACCAGTGACTGAACGTCTTCTGAAAGACTACACTAGTGACTGAAAGTCTACTGAAAGACTACAGTGGTGACTGAAAGTCTCCTGAAAGACTACAGTAGTGACTGAAAGTCTCCTGAAAGACTACACTAGTGACTGAAAGTCTACTGAAAGACTACACTAGTGGTTGAAAGTCTCCTGAAAGTCTACACTAGTGACTGAAAGTCTCCTGAAAGACTACACTAGTGACTGAAAGTCTACTGAAAGACTACAGTAGTGACTGAACGTCTTCTGAAAGACTACACTAGTGACTGAAAGTCTCATGAAAGACTACAGTGGTGACTGAAAGTCTCCTGAAAGACTACACTAGTGACTGAAAGTCTCCTGAAAGACGACACTAGTGACTGAAAGTCTACTGAAAGACTACACTAGTGGTTGAAAGTCTCCTGAAAGTCTACACTAGTGACTGAAAGTCTCCTGAAAGACTACAGTAGTGACTGAAAGTCTCCTGAAAGACTACACGAGTGACTGAAAGTCTCCTGAAAGACTACACTAGTGACTGAAAGTCTCCTGAAAGATTACACTAGTGACTGAAAGTCTCCTGAAAGACTACAGTAGTGACTGAAAGTCCCCTGAAAGTCTACACTAGTGACTGAAAGTCTCATGAAAGACTATACTAGTGACTGAAAGTCTCCTGAAAGATTACACTAGTGACTGAAAGTCTACTGAAAGACTACACTAGTTACTGAAAGTGTACTGAAAGACTACACTAGTTACTGAAAGTCTACTGAAAGACTACACTGGTGACTGAAAGTCTACTGAAAGACTACACTAGTGACTGAAAGTCTCCTGAAAGACTACACTGGTGACTGAAAGTCCCCTGAAAGACTACACTGGTGACTGAAAGTCTCCTGAAAGACTACATTAGTGACTGAAAGTCTCCTGAAAGACTACACTAGTGACTGAAAGTCTACTGAAAGTCTACACTAGTGACTGAAAGTCTACTGAAAGTCACTAGTGACTGGAAGGTGTGTGTGTGCATATGCGCGTGTGTGCGTTTGTATGTGTGTGTGTGTGTGTGTGTGTGTGTGTGTGTGTGTGTGTGTGTGTGTGTGTGTGTGTGTGTGTGTGTGTGTGTGTGTGTGTGTGTGTGTGTGTGTGTGTGTGTGTGTGTGTGTGTACATGTGCGTGCTGGTACACAGGCTGTTCAGCTGTCTGGGGTGTAAACGTGCAGTCAGGACTGATTTGGTGACACGCAGGCTGCGTGGTTGTGGGACGTGTGTATGTGTGAGAGCAGTCTCGGTGCCCAATAGAGGTGAAGTCTGCATGACTGCACCGCAGCCTCTTTCTGTCAGAGAGCTGTGCGCACACACATATCCCTTCTGATAGCACAAACACCAGGTAACACACACACTATGTACACACACACACAATGTACACACACACCATGTACACACACACACACACATACCATGCACACACACACACTCACCTGCGCAGCTACACACTTACACATACAAAGACCCACATACAACGCACGTACACGGACAGCATCCAGGGCACTCCAGATTCAAGGTGATATATTCGACGTTTATATATTCTGCGTCCCTAGGACGTCGGGAGACACCTTCAAAACCAACCACTAGGGGCAACGGTGAGCGATATTACCATCAAGTAGGCTTGCGGCTTTCTAGGGCACTGTGGACTGACGTAAACCACAAGCTCCGGCTCCGAGTGTCACATGTTCAATCCCAGTGCTTGGCACTTACATTGTCTTGTTTTAGCCCTGTTTCAAATATTAACCCTGACCTTAAACATTCAGAATGAGTGCTTCAACTTAACCGTCGAATACTGAAGTCAAACCGAGAGATCTTGTTGCATAAAGTACAGCGCACATAGACATACACACAGAAACAAACACACACACACTGCATTATCTGAGCAGAGGGCAGATTACGTGGGGGGATAAGAGGTGAGGATGAGAGGAGGAGAGGGGGAGAGGAGGAGAGGGGGAGAGGAGAGGAGGAGAGGAGGAGAGGAGGAGAGGAGGAGAGGAGGAGAGGAAGAGAGGAGGAGAGGAGGAGGGGGGAGAGGAGGAGAGGAGGAGAGGAGGAGAGGGGGAGAGGAGGAGAGGGGGAGAGGAGGAGAGGAGGAGGGGGAGAGGAAGAGAGGAGGAGAGGAGGAGGGGGGAGAGGAGGAGAGGAGGAGAGGGGGAGAGGAGAGGAGGAGAGGAGGATGGGAGAAAGGAGGGGAGGAAGAGAGGGGAGAGGAGGAGAATAGGGGAATAGAGAGGGGGGGAGGGTAAGGCCAATGGCGAATGGCCTCTCTTAGCTCATGGCCGTAAAGAGAGTGTCTGTCAGATAGGAGAGCCACACACACACCTACACAAGCAAACTGGGATGGTGAGTTAGATTTGTTTTCTGTGAAAAACAGAGCATCAACATTTCTTCCTGTGTAGGATGTTAAAACATCTACAAGTATCTAGTATTTATCAAGGACTGTGATGAATCTCACCATCACTCATTAGATCACATTATCAGTCCAATTTATAGTCTTATCTAGATTACTTTCATTTGACCAATCCAATCAGATATAACACACACACGCACGAAGAGAAACGCAGAGTACACACATGCACACTCACACTACAGATAGAAACCTATTTAACAATGAGGGTTGAGGCGCAGGCAAACACACACACAACCCCCCACAGATGTCTCTTTAACAATGCAAGCTGAGGCGCACTGACGGGGAGGAAAAGCAACTAGTTTAAAGAGCAGCTCTTTAGTGAAATGAAATCACAGGTAAAGAACCCTGTGATTTCTCTCTCTCCACTCTGTCTCTTCTTCTCTCCCTCTCCACGCTGTCTTCTTCTCTCCCTCTCCACTCTGTCTCTTCTTCTCTCTCTCTCCACTCTGTCTCTTCTTCTCTCTCTCTCTCCACTCTGTCTTCTTCTCTCTCTCTCCATTCTGTCTCTTCTTCTCTCCCTCTCCACTCTGTCTCTTCTTCTCTCTCTCTCCACTCTGTCTTCTTCTCTCCCTCTCCACTCTGTCTCTTCTTCTCTCTCTCTCCACTCTGTCTTCTTCTCTCTCTCTCCACTCTGTCTCTTCTTCTCTCTCTCTCCACTCTCTCTTCTTCTCTCTCTCTCCACTCTCTCTTCTTCTCTCTCTCTACACTCTCTCTTCTTCTCTCCCTCTCCACTCTGTCTTCTTCTCTCTCTCTCCACTCTGTCTCTTCTTCTCTCTCTCTCCACTTTCTATTCTTCCCTCTTTCTCCACTCTGTCTCTTCTTCCCTCTCTCTCCACTCTGTCTCTTCTTCTCTCTCTCTCCACTCTCTCTTCTTCTCTCTCGCTCCACTCTGTCTCTTCTTCTCTCTCTCTCCACTCTGTCTTCTTCTCTCTCTCTCCACTCTCTCTTCTTCTCTCTCTCTCTCCACTCTCTCTTCTTCTCTCTCTCTCCACTCTGTCTCTTCTTCTCTCTCTCTCCACTCTGTCTCTTCTTCTCTCTCTCTCCACTCTGTCTCTTCTTCTCTCTCTCTCTCTCCACTCTGTCTTCTTCTCTCTCTCTCCACTCTGTCTCTTCTTCTCTCCCTCTCCACTCTGTCTCTTCTTCTCTCTCTCTCCACTCTGTCTTCTTCTCTCTCTCTCCACTCTCTCTTCTTCTCTCTCTCTCCACTCTGTCTCTTCTTCTCTCTCTCTCCACTCTGTCTCTTCTTCTCTCTCTCTCCACTTTCTCTTCTTCCCTCTTTCTCCACTCTGTCTCTTCTTCCCTCTCTCTCCACTCTGTCTCTTCTTCTCTCTCTCTCCACTCTGTCTTCTTCTCTCTCTCTCCACTCTGTCTCTTCTTCTCTCTCTCCACTCTCTCTTCTTCTCTCTCTCTCCACTCTCTCTTCTTCTCTCCCTCTCCACTCTGTCTTCTTCTCTCTCTCTCCACTCTGTCTCTTCTTCTCTCTCTCTCCCCTTTCTCTTCTTCCCTCTTTCTCCACTCTGTCTCTTCTTCCCTCTCTCTCCACTCTGTCTCTTCTTCTCTCTCTCTCCACTCTCTCTTCTTCTCTCTCTATCTCCACTCTGTCTTCTTCTCTCTCTCTCCACTCTGTCTCTTCTTCTCTCCCTCTCCACTCTGTCTCTTCTTCTCTCTCTCTCCACTCTGTCTTCTTCTCTCTCTCTCCACTCTGTCTCTTCTTCTCTCTCTCTCCACTCTCTCTTCTTCTCTCTCTCTCCACTCTCTCTTCTTCTCTCCCTCTCCACTCTGTATTCTTCTTCTCTCTCTCTCCACTCTCTCTTCTTCTCTCTCTCTCTCCACTCTGTCTCTTCTTCTCTCTCTCTCCACTCTCTCTTCTTCTCTCCCTCTCCACTCTGTCTTCTTCTCTCTCTCCACTCTGTCTCTTCTTCTCTCTCTCTCCACTCTCTATTCTTCCTTCTTTCTCCACTCTGTCTCTTCTTCCCTCTCTCTCCACTCTTTCTCTTCTTCTCTCTCTCTCCACTCTCTCTTCTTCTCTCTCGCTCGACTCTGTCTCTTCTTCTCTCCCTCTCCACTCTGTCTTCTTCTCTCTCTCTCCACTCTCTCTTCTTCTCTCTCTCTCCACTCTCTCTTCTTCTCTCTCTCTCCACTCTGTCTCTTCTTCTCTCTCTCTCCACTCTGTCTTCTTCTCTCTCTCTCCACTCTGTCTCTTCTTCTCTCCCTCTCCACTCTGTCTCTTCTTCTCTCTCTCTCCACTCTGTCTCTTCTTCTCTCCCTCTCCACTCTGTCTCTTCTTCTCTCTCTCTCCACTCTGTCTTCTTCTCTCTCTCTCCACTCTGTCTCTTCTTCTCTCTCTCCACTCTCTTCTTCTCTCTCTCTCCACTCTCTCTTCTTCTCTCCCTCTCCACTCTGTCTTCTTCTCTCTCTCTCCACTCTGTCTCTTCTTCTCTCTCTCTCCACTTTCTCTTCTTCCCTCTTTCTCCACTCTGTCTCTTCTTCTCTCTCTCTCCACTCTGTCTCTTCTTCTCTCTCTCTCCACTCTCTCTTCTTCTCTCTCTCTCCACTCTCTCTTCTTCTCTCCCTCTCCACTCTCTCTTCTTCTCTCCCTCTCCACTCTGTCTTCTTCTCTCTCTCTCCACTCTGTCTCTTCTTCTCTCTCTCTCCACTTTCTCTTCTTCCCTCTTTCTCCACTCTGTCTCTTCTTCCCTCTCTCTCCACTCTGTCTCTTCTTCTCTCTCTCTCCACTCTCTCTTCTTCTCTCTCTCTCTCCACTCTGTCTTCTTCTCTCTCTCTCCACTCTGTCTCTTCTTCTCTCCCTCTCCACTCTGTCTCTTCTTCTCTCTCTCTCCACTCTGTCTTCTTCTCTCTCTCTCCACTCTGTCTCTTCTTCTCTCTCTCTCCACTCTCTCTTCTTCTCTCTCTCTCCACTCTCTCTTCTTCTCTCTCTCTACACTCTCTCTTCTTCTCTCCCTCTCCACTCTGTCTTCTTCTCTCTCTCTCCACTCTGTCTCTTCTTCTCTCTCTCTCCACTTTCTATTCTTCCCTCTTTCTCCACTCTGTCTCTTCTTCCCTCTCTCTCCACTCTGTCTCTTCTTCTCTCTCTCTCCACTCTCTCTTCTTCTCTCTCGCTCCACTCTGTCTCTTCTTCTCTCTCTCTCCACTCTGTCTCTTCTTCTCTCTCTCTCCTTTCTGTCTCTTCTTCTCTCTCTCTCCACTCTGTCTCTTCTTCTCTCTCTCTCCACTCTCTCTTCTTCTCTCTCTCTCCACTCTGTCTCTTCTTCTCTCTCTCTCCACTCTGTCTCTTCTTCTCTCTCTCTCCACTCTGTCTTCTTCTCTCTCTCTCCACTCTGTCTCTTCTTCTCTCTCTCTCCACTCTGTCTCTTCTTCTCTCTCTCTCTCCACTCTGTCTTCTTCCCTCTTTCTCCACTCTGTCTCTTCTTCCCTCTCTCTCCACTCTGTCTCTTCTTCTCTCTCTCTCCACTCTCTCTTCTTCTCTCTCTCTCCACTCTGTCTCTTCTTCTCTCTCTCTCCACTCTGTCTTCTTCTCTCTCTCTCCACTCTCTCTTCTTCTCTCTCTCTCCACTCTCTCTTCTTCTCTCTCTCTCCACTCTGTCTCTTCTTCTCTCTCTCTCCACTCTGTCTTTTCTTCTCTCTCTCTCCACTCTGTCTCTTCTTCTCTCTCTCTCCACTCTGTCTTCTTCTCTCTCTCTCTCCACTCTCTCTTCTTCTCTCTCTCTCCACTCTGTCTTCTTCTCTCTCTCTCCACTCTCTCTTCTTCTCTCTCTCTCCACTCTTTCTTCTTCTCTCTCTCTCCACGCTGTCTTCTTCTCTCTTTCCACTCTGTCTCTTCTTCTCTCTCTCTCTCTCTCCACTCTGTCTCTTCTTCTCTCTCTCTCCACTCTGTCTCTTCTTCTCTCTCTCTCTCCACTCTGTCTTCTCTGTCTCTCCACTCTGTCTCTTCGTCTCTCTCTCCTAAGTCAATACCTCTCTCCCTCCGTAATCAGCACTAAATTCACATTGATGATCCTTTTCTCTGCTGCATCGATCGGCCATGAGAACAGAGATGTATGAATCAGCCATGAGAACAGAGATGTATGGCTCGGCAATGAGAACAGAGCTGTTATCTGTTAATGAATGCATCCTGAAGCAGCATTACTAAGGATGATAAGAAGAATTGGATGACAGCTAGGGATGACAGCTAGTGATAACAGCTAGGGATGACAGCTAGGGAAGACAGCTAGGGATGTCAGCTAGGGATGACAGCTATGGAAGACAGCTAGGGATGACAGCTAGGGAAGACAGCTAGGGATGTCAGCTAGGGATGACAACTAGTGATGACAGCTAGGGATGACAGCTAGGGAAGACAGCTAGGGATGACAGCTAGGGAAGACAGCTAGGGATGACAGCTAGGGATGTCAGCTAGGGATGTCAGCTAGGGATGACAGCTTGGGAAGACAGCTAGGGATGACAGCTAGGGAAGACAGCTACGGAAGACAGCTAGGCATGTCAGCTAGGGATGACAGCTAGGGAAGACAGCTAGGGATGACAGCTAGGGATGTCAGCTAGGGATGACAGCTAGGGATGAAATCTAGGGATGTGTGTGTGACCACAGCTTACCCTGTTAGTGGCACTGTCTGTTCTGTGACCACAGCTCACCCTGTTAGTATTACTGTCTGTTCTGTGACCACAGCTCACCCTGTTAGTATTACTGTCTGTTCTGTGACCACAGCTCACCCTGTTAGTATTACTGTCTGTTCTGTGACCACAGCTCACCCTGTTAGTATTACTGTCTGTTCTGTGACCACAGCTCACCCTGTTAGTATTACTGTCTGTTCTGTGACCACAGCTCACCCTGTTAGTATTACTGTCTGTTCTGTGACTACAGCTCACCCTGTTAGTATTACTGTCTGTTCTGTGACCACAGCTCACCCTGTTAGTATTACTGTCTGTTCTGTGACCACAGCTCACCCTGTTAGTATTACTGTCTGTTCTGTGACCACAGCTCACCCTGTTAGTATTACTGTCTGTTCTGTGACCACAGCTCACCCTGTTAGTATTACTGTCTGTTCTGTGACCACAGCTCACCCTGTTAGTATTACTGTCTGTTCTGTGACTACAGCTCACCCTGTTAGTATTACTGTCTGTTCTGTGACCACAGCTCACCCTGTTAGTATTACTGTCTGTTCTGTGACTACAGCTCACCCTGTTAGTATTACTGTCTGTTCTGTGACTACAGCTCACCCTGTTAGTATTACTGTCTGTTCTGTGACCACAGCTCACCCTGTTAGTATTACTGTCTGTTCTGTGACCACAGCTCACCCTGTTAGTATTACTGTCTGTTCTGTGAC